>NW_027173278.1:0-15175 GCF_018151085.1 Drosophila tropicalis
TGAAGACTCTACTTTATCGAAATTGGCCAAGTAATAAACGTGTTGGAAATTATTGAAACTTTTTTTTCTTAACCGAAAACCACACAAAAACTTGAAACGAGATGAATTGATTTTGTTTTTGTGGCACATAAAACTTTATTACTGCCCCCAAAGGAATAATTTGTTTGCAGGTGGAGATGCGATATTGAAAATTGTTATTCTCTTAATGCCAAAGAAAACATAATTTTTGTACAAATTGTCGATATAAATAAATTACTTAAATAGTTATTCTTAAGGCTAAAGTTACAAATTTCATAGCATACTTTTAAGCTTAGGAACTGCATTCGATTCTAGCAGTCTGGTAGAGTTAAACTTGTTTTTAATACTGATTACGTTTTGCCTGACACGACTGTTTGTGGTGCTTTATGACTTTGGCGCTGGCCTTGACCTTGTGCTCGACTATGACGTAACGTCTCGAAATACGCCTGTCTCTCCTCATCTCTCGTCTGTTCGTTATCGCTGACGATAAGATGAATGTGTAATGCTATACTTATAATTCAAAGAGGACTATTTATAATTTTAGTATTAACTAGAGTAAAATAAAATGATTCATTCATGAATTATTCGAGTTCCTATGAATTCACATAATATATATTAAATTTTAAATAAAGAGCAGTTGATTATCTTTTTTATTGAAGTCTCGTAAAATCAATTTAGAATAAATTATATCAATACTTTTATTGATCGTTTAAATTCTACCATTAAAGTCCTTGTAATGGGATTGAATGAATTTCATAGTTGATTCATAGAATAAGTTTGTGGCGACAACATCCGGTATGCAATTAGTAATGTGTTCCCCTGCGTCTTTTGCTTTGCTGACAATTCCAATAAGACACATGGCACTCCCATAATTTTCATTGCAACCAACTACAAGAGGGCTGCCGCTATCCCCATTACACAGCTTAGAACCGAATGCTAATGATATATTAAAGTGATCGCTGTGATTTGTAATCTCAGTTACTTTAAAGGGCATGATTCGGAGGTTTTGAGTATTAGTTGACCATGCATTCACATTTCCTTCGGTACTATTTGAAACAGTACGATTCATGTTGGTCCAAGGTAGACAAATGATTCCTTGACCTATGGGATCTTTCACTCTGTGCTTCATCTGCAAAATGGCAATGTCGTTCGATAAATTGTTAAACTTATCAAACTCCCTGGAATTAGGGTATAAAAAAGTGACTTTCATTTCAAATAAAATGATAATATTTTGAAAACTTACGGATGTAGCCAATATCGCTGTACTTCCTGAAGTTGATGTAGATTAGATATGCTATCAGTATTAACTTGTAGGTAACCAATTAAAAGCATATTTTCATCAATTTGTTTATCGTCGATAAAAAGGCAATGTGCAGCAGTTAATACCAAGTCAAGTCGAATCATAATTCCAGAACATTCTTTTTTATATTTGTCAATACCTTACCTAAAGTTCGATTTAACTTCATAAAAATGGCAACTGTTGATGAGGCTTTAGCTGTGTCTAGCTGAATATTTGCCTGTTTAAAAATGAGAGTGTGTGGATATGTTTTTTGGCAATCTTGGGAACAATATTTCCCTTGTGTGGTATACAATTCTTGTAATCCATCCCATGATCCATCTTTTAAACATGTCACAGAGGATTGTTCTTCATTACTAAGAAAACCAATGGCACAGGAAAAAATTGCTATTGTTCCTGGTAAATTCTTTGCATTTTCCTGGCAGTTAACGGTAATGCTATCTAAAATGCATTTTGGTTCCATGGCGTATAGTTTATTTAGTTCGCTTGCATTGCAAAGTTCTGACAAAAAAAAAAAAAAAACAAAAGTTTACAAAATTTAAACAAGGTTGCATGTGTGTGTATGTATATGCTCACTTACTAATGCATTGCGGCTGATTGCCTTCCAATTCCAGCCACTTTGTTCCAGAGCATGTCAAGTCAATACTAGAAGTAACTATGCTCCCCATTATCAAGTAGTGTTCGTTTATGCATTCTATTGTAACAAAACTATCATCGATCGTGGGGGAGATACCTTCTCCAGCCGATAATATTTGCAAATTCTTATCTCGGTTTTTGTAAATTTTCATTGTATTTTCATCATAATAGTCTAAAGAACAGGTATCAATGGAAAACTCTATAGTACGTCCGGGTTCGTTAATGATGACACCTGCCAAACAAGTTCCAGTTGGACAATCTACGAACACTCCACTTCCTGTTGCGGCACTCACGCTTGATGTGCTGTTATTACGCCAGAGAATAAATTGTAAAATGCTTGTGGCAGTTACGCGAATCTCTGGCAACCCATAAGTAACAAGTTTCTCATAAATTTGAGCCCTCTTGAAAGTCCGAATAACATATGGTTTGGGTATATACACATCTAAAGCAGTTTCCAACTTCAAAGCGACGCAGTTGTTTAAGCTATCAGAAAAATTGATCAGAAATCGCAAATTCTTAAGACAGTTTACGTTTTTTGAATCAAAATATACTTAGATTACGTACACGAATTGATTTGTTTGATGCACACTGTGAAATTTCCGACTATATATAAATAAATTCATTTGTTGTGAGTTTTCGCCAACTTTGGATTTTGCTTTTTTAAGACATTGGTTGGCGGTAAGAATCAATTTTGGTTGGATCACAGTTCCCACACCAATTTCTTCGAAGCATTGTGGAACCAAACAATTACTCGTTTTGATATATAAAGGAACAACAAACGATGTATCTAAAGACAACACTGATTTATTTATTATTAATGCTAAGATTAGACTTAACAGACACCAAATTATTTGCGATGACATTTTTATATTGTATTTCCTCCCATGGCGTTTAAATTAAACTGAACCAATGACTAGGGCTTCAGCTTGCTCGCTCCATAGAAAAAAAAATCTGCGCTTATCTTATTTTGTTTGGTACATTGACCTCAGATTAAATTCGCTTATTTGAAAGTGTAATCAAAATACAGTAGAGACTGCTTCTAATAATCTGAAATTCACATTCCGAATTAAGCGTTTTAAGTTGTACCATCGTATAATATTTATATTTATAATAAAAATGTTCTGATTGATTCAGATGCTATGAATTAACTTTGAGACTTTTTAGACCGTTAATCGATGTGGACTTTAATTCTTCTATACCATGGATCCGTTCAAAATATTCAAAAGTGTACAGACTTTGGCGTGGTTCAGTGTTTGGTTGATTTCTGGTTTCCCTTCATTTATGACCCGAAGGGAGCTGACACAATTTGAAAGAATGGACATATGTGTGTAAGTCGTGTATGCTGAGATTTCTGTATTCCTTTTTTTTCGTTGATTCTTCTTGTCATAGTTCTACCACCGCAACATTGAATTTTTTTTCCCCTTATCCATTTTTTTTGTTTTGTATTCCAGTTTATAGCATTGGGCCCTGCATAAAGAATCCTGTTCAGACACATTCAAAGACTGTCACACGAAATGTCGAACTGAAATGTATGAAAAAAATCTCTTCTTATTCAAGTTTTCGTTTAGTTTTCTCTCCATGGAGAAATTCCTAATTGTTGACAGGCTTTCTCTATGCCCTTTTTGTTTTTGTAAGTTTTCCAAATACTCTGGAAAAGCAATTAGAAGCTAAAGATTTTACCCTCCCGCTGTTAAGACGAAAAAACGATTTGTCATTGGCTAAGCAATGTTTAAGGGTTAATAGTTTTTGGTAAGTACTTAGCAAGCATATAATGTGATTGATTGGACAAAGCTGTCAGCTGTAAAGGGAACAAATGTTCGGGGTAAAACGAGTAGAAAAAACATTAAATCCTTCATTAAGTTTATAAATTTCTCCAGCTATTCAGTCATGTTGATTTCTTTCTTCCTTATATTAGGAACATATAGAGTACAACAAATTATTGTACATTGTGCAAGAAACAAATAAATAAAACATTGGGCAATATCGTCAATTAGTTGGCATACATTCTTGTGCGTTATCGAATTGAAACTGGGCATTATTTTGGCCTTGCATTTCCCTACCACCGTTTTTAGTAATTATTTTGATCACGGGTGTAGCTAATTAAGTTGCAGATTTCTTGGACGAAAACTCTATTTAAACAACTATTTGGAAAATGCAAAATTAAAGTAATTTTGTATCTAACAACGTTTATTGTGATGTCCTTATCACCTAAATAGATTCCCGACAAGTTTAAGGTTCTTAAAAATACAGATTTTACTTTTTGGAGTTAACTCAAATTAAAATTCAATTGGGATTCCACATGAGCAAAAGTACAAAAATGTTTGACTATTTGGTAATGATTTAATTAAAAAATGCCTTAAATAATTTGTATAAAAATGCGAGTTAATTTACAGAAACGTATGAAAAGGTAAATATTTTATAATGTAATTTTTAAAAATCGTTTTCCTCTCATCAAACTAATTTAGTTTCTCCTAAGTAAACTAAATAAAAGCTTCACACACAATGAGCTGCTCTTCTATAAAGTAGTTCACATGCCTAACCTAGCAGAAAAGCTAAATGCATTTAATTAAATTTCCACAACATTTTCATCCATGTATACATACATACATATATGTACATAGGTATAGGATAAAACAAGAAGAGCTCCTGCAGATGGTGCTGCTGCACCTACTCCTGCTGCACTGCAGCATACTTGAGTAAGCTGGCTGATTAAATTTACACATTGAACCGCAACTGTTGCTCCCTATCCAAAAAGGAAAAAAGTGTATGTATCAGAAAAATGGGATAAAAAAGAGGGAGTAAAGTAAACCTAATAAAAAGCATAGTTGGCTGCTTGAAGAAACGAAAATTTTTACAACCCAGACAAAAAGTTGAAGTTGAGGAGCATTAAAATGGAAAATCAATTGATGGCCAAGCTGATGGGGGGCTTTGCACATATTGTGCAGCTCCTTCTACTTTTACGTCGTCAATTGCTTGTAAGTGAATGTAGTAAAAAAATATTTTACAACTCTCAAATCCCTAGAACACGCTGCGTATGAGCAATTTTATGTCAGCCAGCAAGTAAATTAAGCTAAGAAGATATATTGGGAAAGCAAAGCAAAAGAAAGATAGATAAAAACGATAGGTGGGCGAATGGGGACATGCAATGCCAATTTAGTAGAGTTTTTCTCTACAACCATTGCTCACTTCAAATGTTAATCAATGCTGGACAGGCTCATCCCTGGGCCCACTTGGCATGTGTCAAGTGTAGCCAATATTGATGTGTGCAATCTCAAGAGCGAACTTCCAACCGCATTGCTCAATTTGCATGCACTTGGATTGTATGGCCAAGAGGGCGACCACTTGCGTTCCACTTCACTCCATGTAACGCCCCAAGCCCCACGCTCCCCACCCATTTCTCTCATCCTCCATTCCTTGCTGCTACTGCAATTTGAAATGCATTTTCAATGCAACAACAAAACACTGTACACGCCATTGCCATAGAAAAGTCTCTTTCCTCCAATGTTCATGCATAAATTCAAATGCGTTTTGCCCATTCCCTTAACTGAAAAGACCAAGCAACTTGACTTGGCAGCCATCTAAGGCATCTGTCCCAGCTGGTCTTGGTCTTGGACCATGGCATACTACGTTTGAATATATGGAAATTGTCTATCAATTTTAAGGACATGCCTGCCCATTTTTCAATGTTGATGAAGACCGGATAAAACGATTATTTTCCAAATTTACAATGCTTGTTTTCTCTTGTTTACATATATTTGGTCACAATGTTGCTGAAAAACAAAAGATATTAATATTAAGATTTGCAAAATACATATTTGCCATATACACATTCATTATGAGACATACTTATTCATATATAAAGGCTTAAAGAGACATGCCAAAATTGCTTTAATAAATGTAAACCCAAAGATGAGTCCAATCTGGAAATACGAGATTTTACCCCTGAAATTGATCAGTTTCGTTTATTAAATACCGCATTTCCATCACAGAATTGATAAGCTAGATCCCATTCATCTTTAAGGTGAGCTTAAATAGCATCTTTGCCATCTCTCAACAAGCTTTAAAACACAGTCAGCCATTAAATACTCTCTCAACCGTATCACTTTTGGTATTCTCACCACTTCACTATGTTACATTTGTACGACAATCTAAATCAAAGTCGAGAAGCAGCTTGAATTCAGTCACAAACGAAAATCAGTAACAATAGCAATCCAAATCCGTAATCCGTAACCAAAAAACCGCCACGGAAAACGGAAACGGAAGCAATTTTCATTTGCGTTGAGTTAAAATGGTTGGTCGCTGCTAAGCAAAAGGAGCAGTAGAGCACACTTTTGGGTTACATAATGTGTGAATGGCATATGTATGGAAGGATCGCTAGACGGGGTGGTGTGGTTGGGCTAGGAAAAGGGAAGTCAGGCAGCACATGCTTAGCGACATGTTACAAACATAATTTCAAAATACCACACAATGGTAGACAAGGGCAGTAGGGAAGTGGCACTTGGAGAAACAGAAGCACAACGACATGCAACCAGAAGAAGAACCACAAATGATGCAACTGAGTGTGGTAAATGAAATGGGTATGAGAATGAATGAATTTTTTATTCAATACCCATATGGTCTCTTTTGTACTTACTTGTGTGGTCATCTTTAATTTCCAACCAACGAGGTGTGGTTAATGAATAAAAAAATATTATTTAAAATTACAAAAAGTTTAATTAAAGTGCTAAAGCTTTTTAAAGTTTAAATTATCATCTGGATCCATTTGTCTGTGGCTTCGACAACCTTATATCTGATTAGAGTCCTTAGTTCAAGGAAAACTTTAAACCTTTAGTTCCTGGTTAGCTACACTTGATTTATATTAAATCAGTTTGTATATTTGTTCAAGATTATAATTGATAACTGAGCCCTTCTTTATCAGTTTGGGCTCACGCTTTGTGTAGTAGGAACGACTTAAAGATACAGTCAATGTCTTCTGGTTAACCTTAAGTTGCTTTACTTACCAAGCACATCTCGTATAGATGCTTTTAAATAATTGAGCTCTCCAAATTGTTGCAATTTGCTTTTAACAGTCACACTTTATTATGGTTTATTTGAGCTTATACTTGTATTGTTGTATATATGTATATATGCTATTCTGTTAAATTAAAAAATAAAAATCGTTTGGGCTGCTAAGTTGGGTGTATTTTGGTTTTTTGAATTGATTGTTTGAATTTGAAACTTAAATTTGTGTTATAATTAATATTGATTTTTGTAATATGACCTTATTTTATGTATTCTGCATATAAGTTTCACTTAATTCCTAGATTTTATGTGTGTCCTTTTATGATAATCTAAGCCTCTAACTAAGTGCTAAGAGCGGCTGCTCAATTTTGAATCGCATTGGCCAAAAATATACAAAGATTCCTTATGTTTTGTTTGTTTTGTCATTCTGCTTTTTTAGATTATATTATTTACATACATTTGATGAAGTTTTCTTCTCTTTGTTTATCACATTTAAAATGTGTATTTTTCTTAAAATATATATATATATATATATTTTTTTTTTTAACATCTTAAGTTGGTAATCATTTTTTTTTGTTCCTTTTTTTGTATGTGTCTTTTTTGTTTATTAATTTATATAAAAAAAAAAAATTAAAGGTAAAAACGAATAAAATTGGTTTGTAAAAAATGGCAGTTTCAATTGGATGACCAAAATTGTTTGATAGTTGAAGGGAAATGTTACTAAAATTCTAAAGGAAATTATTAATAGTTTCCCTTAGGTAGTTTAACTAACGAAATTCTCGATTCATTTCCATGATTAATGAACTTAATTACATACAAACTCAAGTCCTAATTACTGCACTTCAATTTGAACCCAGAAAACTAGGCTACCGCATTGTGATTAATTACACCTGCCCCAGCTCCAACCAATTCAGAATCCAGTCTCCAGTCTGTCCGGGACTCAACAGCTGCAACTCTCCTGCGGCTTATGTCGGTGTCGTACTTACTGTTTGCTTGGCAAACTTACCCACCGAAGCAGCTGATGTTGCTGATGCAGCTACTGCGGTCACTGAGGCCGAAACTGAGGCTGCTGAGCTCGCTCCTGCTGTTCCCGTTAAGCCCTTGGGTCAGTTAACGCTGACCAATGGCTCCAGAGTGCTACTCAGATGCACTAGCTGCTGTTGCACCTCGCGCAAACTGGCCAGACTGCCATCCATCTGATGGGTAGACAGAGACGACGATGTTCCCGGTGGTGGCGGCGGTGGTGGCAATACCACAACCACAGCCTCAGCCGGTGATGGTGCTCCGGGTGGTATGACAGTTGCTGCTGCAGCCGCAGCAGCCAAAGTTGTTGCTGTCCCAGTTAGACCATTGCTAGGCGAAACGCTGTACATAAGACTTCCCATGCTGGGGTGCAGTAACTGTTGCTGGTGTTGAAGATGATGATGAACGCCAGCCGGAGGCGGTGGAGCTGGCGGCAAGACCAATTCGTCAATGGTGCAAACACGATCATCTATGGGAAATGTAAAGTTGATTTCCTTGCCGGCATCTTCACTTTTGGCCACCTGAACTGGCTGAGCACCTACATTAGATGGACTGAGACTCAAGCTGTGGCCATTTGATGTGCCATTTGCTGCCTCAGTTCCACCCGGAAGTACTGCTCCAGTTGCAGTTCCACTTCCATTTGTGGGCGTTGTGGCCAATGTCAGTGTGGTTGTAGTTGTTTGTGAGTTGCCATTCCCCAGAGTCGTAATTGTGGCTGCCTCTAAGTTCTTTTCCAAACATTTGCTATCGCCTTGAAAACGAAATGGATTGAAAGACAGCAAAATATATATGTATGTATATTATAGAGGTGAGCTATTTCCAAGCTACATATGTATATATCATTGTATATAAGAGTTAAGATAATTTGTGTAAAATTTCAGTGATATTAGCTTGATTTTCATTGACAAAAATATTGATCCTTTTACGGCTTTTTTTCTGCTGTCTGTTTCACTTCTCTTTAAAACTGGGTTCGATTTTTCAAGTAAACTGTTGCTCCAATTTTTTTTTCACTGCAAATCGATGCAGTTTTTTTTTTTGCTCGCTCACATTGTCCTTCGGTGAGAAGTATTTTTCACTTTCGTTTTGCGGCAGCAGGAATTGAAATTTCTGGGAGACAAAAAACTTTTTGTCCCCCCTGACTAACCCTATACCAGCATTTTGTTCAGACTTTATGCTTACAAAAAAGAGAGAAAGAGAGAGAGTGGGGAGAATGACATTGAAAGGGTATTTGTTCTTTCGTACATGTTGCCGGGAGAGACATCCGCTAGATTGTTTTAGCCTGCCAAGGACATTTTTTTTTTTATTGTTTTGCGAAACAGACAAAAAAGAAGAGAACAAATTTAGGCACAATTGCGCAAATTCAGAAGTTTGCGTTTTGTTTTGTTAGCTGCTGGTTTCCCTTGAGTGCTTTCTGTTGAATGACATGGCTCAGTGTAGGCCCCAGGGCCAATTGTGTGAAGTAACCAAGTTAGTCTGTCAGGTGTACCCCACAAGCAGTATGTATGTATGTACCATAGATACCTATGCCATTTCTCATGGGGGCACATCAAGTTTGGTTTGGTCAGTGTGAACTTTTATTTATTCCACCATTAAGTTTGAGGGAGCATAATGAAGCACGTACTTGTAATTAATTAAGTGTGCCAGAGTACATTTCTTTTTAATTTCTGTAGAAAACTGAAAGAAAATGTCTTTAGGGGGCGAATAGTCAGTTTTTCATTTCAGCGCCTTCAACTTTGGAAAAATGCCAAAAAAGAAGGAACGAAATTACTACAAGTAAAGACGAAGGATTAGGCTAGATATATTTCTTTCTTCAGACGTTTACCTTTTTCGTCTTGGTTTCTTTGCTCTTTTGTTTCTTATTTTTTTGCTGGCGGGGGGAAATTGAATAAATGGAATTTACTTACTGCCACTTAAATGATCTTCTCTGGTATAATAACGAGCACGATTTTTTGAGAAGCAAGCCACCAGCGACAGGATAATGACAGCAATTAGTACAAAGATGATGCCACCCAAAATGGCCAGAGTATTAAGACCACCTACGAGCAATAAAAGAGAGCAAGACGGGCTTATGAAAACGAAATTTCATTACAAGGACTTCTTACCATGTTCAAGAAAGTTATATGAAGTGCTGGCAGCATTCTGCTCCTCATCATTGATATAATCCAGACACGAGTGTAGGCCTCCAATATCCAAATTATTTATTTCAGCACCTCTTAAACTATTGGGTAGAAAGCAAATTGGATACGTATCCCATTTCCATTGCAGCTGCAGCCATCAAGCCAAAGCAAAGAGAATGAACGAAAAAATAACAATTGGAAATGGTGAAAAATATATTTCATTTTCGTTTTCTGTTTTTTATTTCATTTCAGTTGGAATCATCAATCAGAGCAAGGTTCGAGCAAAAAAACAAACTAATTGAATTTTTCTTGGGTTTCAGTTATAGCCCTTTAAAAAGGGGTACATTCACTTTAACAGAAAGCATGTCGAGTGAAAGTGTATGTTCCATACACTTCTGTTTGGTTTCTTTTTATCACCTTGATTAGTTATACTAAATTGGAATGACATTATTTTGTTTACGCTGTTTTTCAGGGCATAGAATTCTCGGCGTGACTTGTTTAGTTCATGTAGCTTTTTGGTTTTTAACTTACTTGTCGCACAACGTTTATTAATTTCCCCATGTGACATTCATCGCATATTAAAGGATTGTTATCGAGTCGCACATTTCGAATGCCTTGGATACGAATTGCTGTATCCTCATTGATGCCATGTAATTGATTTCGTGATAGATCCAAAAACTGTAAGTAGAACACAAAATATATGTATATGTACTGTGTATATTCAATTTAAATTTGTATTCCATCCCATCAAAAGGCAATTAGTTGCCCAAGACAAACAGCAATTTTGTGGTAAACACCAAAATACAATGGCCCAAAAAGCTGCCTTTGGACCAAAAGGGTTCGGATTGAAGTGTATTTACACAATTAAATTCAATTAAAATGAAAGGCTTAATGGCTATAAAATGATAAATTGTTGCTTCTTGTGCAAAACAAAGGAATATTTTCTGTCTTTAACTGTATGTGAGACACGTACACACACAATATAGGACAAAAACATGCTTTGCCACCCTTCCTCTCAGTCATCAAAAAGTTCTTTTTCATTATTTCTGTTGCACATTTTCATCTTGGATATATATCCTTCTCTTTCTCTCAGTTTTGCTTTGTTTTTCTCTTTGGTATTTTTGTGTCAGTTTCAAAACTTACCTCTAGCTCACGACATGGATCGATAACTTGCAATGCCATATTGTCCAATGAGTTGCCCGAGATATTCAAATATCGTAATTGTTTAAAAGGAGTTAGCAAGCCAATTGGCAATTTACCCATATCCGCAATGGCCAAATGAGTGAGTTGTGGTATAACCTGTAAGACAATAAAGAAAAAGAAACCAACCATAAATTCGTTTAAAATTTGAATTTGAACTAATTATTATTATTCTTAGCCACACTGTTATTTATTTTCTATTTAATGAAGAACTACTTATTAAGTTACTTAGTAACTTTCAATTCCTGAGTGCCACTTACCTCAAACGTTTCACGCATCTCCAATAGATCCATGAGGACATTGCCACTTATGTTTAATGTTAGTAAATTGCTTAAACTACGCACAGATTGCGGCTCCAGACGGACTAATTTGTTATAGGATAAGTCCAAAAATGTTAAATTGGTCAAATGTAAAAAGGAATCATTGGGCACTTTGGCCAAGCGATTGTACGATAAATCTAAAAGAACAAAAAGCAAAAAAAAGTTTAAGAGTTGTTCATAGTATCTGTGAGTATACATATAATTATTTTTTTTTATGGTAAAAACCAAAATAAGCTAAATGAGTATAATTTACCCAAGTGATTAAGACTTTTCTGCATGCGAAAGAGTTGGTCGACGACCACAGACAATTGATTGCCATCAAGTAAAACTTTTGTAAGACGCTTCACATCCCGAAATTCATCCTTGTCAAGGAATTTGAACTGCAGCAAAGAGTATCGAAGAGAAAGAGAGGCAAAAAAAAAAAAAAAAAAAAACAAAATGGAGAGACAGAGAAAGTATATAATTGAAAAATGTGTGTGTGTGTGAAGGGGAGTGGTGGAAAAAGAGAGAGAGAGAGAAAAGCAGAAGTCGAACCTCATTGCGTCCCAAATCCAATTCGCTTAAAAGCGGCAATAAATTGTACAATTGCGGATTGATTTTTTCAACTGGCAATTGCGACATTTGAGTACTTTCAGTTCCTGTAAACGAAACGAAACGAAACGATTTCGAAAATGTAACAACAAAATAAAGGAATACGAAAATCATTTAATGATAAGCAAAAGAAGGTTTTTGTTTTGAGGCACACACTTACCGTAACATCGCGAAATACATCCGGCTGTAAATCCTGCAAAGGATTTCCGCTTAAATCAAGATACTTGAGCTTGCTCAGCATGAATAAATTCCTTTGGACCAGCTCCACAATTGAATTATCGGCCAAATTAAGACGACGCAGATCCTGCAGGATGCACAATATACATATAATTTGGGTGTCCGTTTTCTTCTTGTTTTTTGTTGTGTTAGAAAGTTTATGAACATAAAATTGGCAAAACAAAATCCAAGTCCGAATACAACGTAGCCAACGAATCCATGGCAATCTGGCTAATAATTCATAAATCAGGCAAAACTGCTCGAGACCGGAAACTGGCCAAAAAAGGCAAAGGGGAAATAACTAGGCAAAAGCAAAATCGAAAGCAAATTGAAGACAACGAAAGTAACTAACTTTCTGTATACTCGACGTTCTTGCTTCTCCCTATGCTCAGGAACTTCCTGGCCCCGAGAAAAAGCCCCCAAAAATGAAAAGGATAACTTAAATTCAAGCACGTAGAACTTTCAGTTTCGTTTTTTTTTTTCACTTTTCGTTCTTGCTTCTTTTGGCTACAATCTAAGGACATGGCTATTAAAAATTCCTCAAAATTTATTACAGAACTGCATAGAAACATAAAAGATAGAATACTGAAGATAGAGACAGATGCAGGGCAAGGGAAAGGGCGATAAAGCGGTAAAGGCATAGAAGCGAAATATCTTCCTTTGGGTTTACAAAAATTGCAGTGATCTAAAAATTTAATTTGCCTTTCTCTTTGCCAACGTGAGCCAATTCCGTAAGCTTGGATTTAGATTTAATTAAAAGTGACAATTGTTCTAGCTAATTACAGAACTGCTTAGCATAATTAAATTGCATTATACTCACCGTCAAATGACGAAATGTTGAGCTGGCCATGCGTAAAATTTTATTTTTTGACAAGTCCAATTCATTTAGATTATCCTGGCCGCGAAAATTATTCTCCGTAATGTTTGTTATGTTATTCTTCGACAGGTCTGCCAGTGACAGTGACAAAACAACAAAATCATCCGAATGATGGTGATGATGGTGGTCGGAATCGTTGTTGTTGTTTGTTTGTTTGTTATTTATTTGTTGTTGATGGCATTTCGTCATAAAAAAGAGAAAAGAAAGAAAAATATTAAAATACCACACAGAGATGGAAAAATGGAAATAAGTCATCATTGGTTTTCTCCATATGTTGGTTATATAAATATTCGGTTTCCATTTATTTTTTTGCTCTTTTTTTCTCGAACAGTATGGTTAACAGATTTTTGGATTACAAAGTTGCAAAAATACATTACGCACTCGACATGTTTTTATGTTTGCGTTTTTATGTTGAGAAAAGTATTTTGTTACTGATTATTAATCGTAGAATATTAAAATACATATATTTCGCTAGTTACATAATAACTTAACATTAAGAAAAAATTTTCAATGGTAAGAAAATTATGAAAACTTGTTAATTAAATAATAATCTATTAGACATTGATTCAACAATCTACAAGCTTGAGGGAGGATGAAATACCCTTTTTAAGCATTGTCGGATCTAAAGCTATGAAATAGAGGAACTTTGTCACTTAAAGTATGCAATAAGCTGGAACAGTATTGATTGCTTCATTATCAGTATTGATTGCTATCAAATTATAAATTTTTGTGTGGCTTATAGCTTAAAATAGTATATAAAGAATATTTGCTTCGAAGGTTAGTAAAGATTGCAAACTTTGTGTTGCATACTTCAGTGGGCAGTCGGTACTATCAAGTGACTGAAGGACATTTTCTCAATTTTCACCTGTGCTCTTATTATCTTTTTCCCGCTGTTGGGCTCGATTTTTATTATCTTTTTTATCAAACCAGTTTTGCAAGCACATTCAAGCAGCTGATGTTCAATTTAAGACTCAATACTTTAACAGGAAACTAACACTCCCATTACAGTAAATAGGTCTATTTTGTTTGCCCTTTCTCTGCCATGTGCGTACGTATGTCTGTGTACGAAAATTCATCAAAATTAAATTTAAATAGAACAACAATAAAAAAAGAAAGAAAAATGTTCAACTGCAATATAACTTTTCTGACTATTGGTGGAAGCAAATAAATTTGCCTTTTTTTGGTTGGCGGTTGGAGGCATGCAGAGTTGGTTTGGTGGATGATTTTTGGCCCAGAACTGTAAACAGCAGGGCATACAAATAAACAAGTTTAAAGGCCTCCTACCACAAATTTCACCCCGCCAAGCAATTCCAATTCAATGCTCCATCCAGCAGCATTGCCTTTGTACCATTTCGGCAATCTTATTTTATTTTTGGTTTGACGCATCAATTTCAATTTTATTGACAAGACCAATTCAGAAAACAAACACGCACACACACACCCAAACACACACACAGAAACTGATGGCAAGTAGACAAGCGGAATGCTCTTTCACGAAATGCGTATTAACAAAAGATATAAAGAGTAAAACAGAATATTGGGTAATTAAACTGAACTCCTTGTCTGCTATCAAGGGTTAAATTCGTACAAAATTTTTTTTATACCCCTTTGGCTCTTTTTTTATAAGCAACCGCATTTTTATTGACAATCATTCGCAATTGATTTGCATATCAGTCAGGATGGTCCAACGCACTTTTCTTGAAGTAGGCGTCACAAGTCATAAACTCACCTAATATGCGCAGATATTTTAAGCCCCAAAACGATTCAGAGCCGATTGCTGGCAGATTGGAATCGGTTATGCGTAGAACCTTTAATTTCATAAACTGTCGCATTTTGCTGGTCCGATGGTAATTGAATTCTTCGGTCCACGTATTATGAT
>NW_027173279.1:0-854 GCF_018151085.1 Drosophila tropicalis
ACGTCAGGCATTTTGACATTTATTAATGTACTTTTTTACACATTTAGTCATGTTTTTCCAATAATATCTCCCCTTTATTTTTGTAATTGTTTTATTTATGCCTGTATGACCTCCTTGAATGGGATCGTCATGGAATGTTGACAATATAGCTTCTTTTTCTTTCTTATTATTTACTTGGGTCACCGGCTTGGAGTAGCGCTACTCTGCATTTTCGCATTCTGCTGTCCATTCGAATGGAACATTCTTTTTACATAATCTTGTTATGTGCCGGGAATATTCGGCAAAATTTTTTATGAAACGTCTATAGTAATTGCAAAATGCAACGAAACGTCTAGCAATATCTGCATCATGTGGGACTGGATAATTCTTGATGACGTCAAATTTTGTGTCGTCTGGAAAGATTCCTTTATCTGTGCATTTGTGACCTAGGAATGTCACCTCATGCATAAAGAATGAACATTTTTCTGGATGTAGTTTTTAGATTATTTTTTCTGCAGAGTTTAAAAACATCTAAATTTTTTTAATCATATGTTGTTCAGAACAACCAATAACGATTAAATCATCCATATAGAGGAAAGTCTTGACTTGGTCTTCAAGCCCCGAGAATGCTATTGTCATCATTCTCTGAAATGAATTAGGTGCTATTTTTAGACTGAAAGGTAATCGTGTAAAAACGATATGAGCCATTGCTTGTTGAAAAGACGTTATATCTCTTGATTTTTCTTCTAGTTCAACTTGATGAAAACCTGACATTAAGTCAAGGCAAGAAAAATATTTTGCTCTTCCCAATTGATCAAGAATATCATCAATTCTGGGGAGCGGAAACTTATCTGACAGCAATTTTTTGTTTATTT
>NW_027173280.1:0-1726 GCF_018151085.1 Drosophila tropicalis
GTGGACCCTGCCTGCACATTGTATGGATTCTATATAAAGGATGGCACCCTGTCCAAAAAAAAAAAAAAAAAAAAAAAAAAAAAAAAGTAATCAAATGGCGGCTGAAGGGTGGACCCTACACCTTGTATGGCCTCTATATAATGGATGGCACCTGTGTAATCAAAATGGCGGCTGTAGGGTGGACCCTACACCTTGTATCGGACACTGCCTGCACATTGTTTGGATTCTATATAAAGGATGGCACCCTGTGTAATCAAAAGGCGGCTGAAGGGTGGACCCTACACCTTGTCTGGCCTCTATATAATGGATGGCACCCTGTGTAATCAAAATGGCGGCTGTAGGGTGGACCCTACACCTTGTATGGCCTCTATATAAAGGATGGCACCCTGTGTAATCAAAATGGCGGCTGTAGATTGGACCCTACACCATTGTAAAGCCTCTCTATAATGGATGGCACCCTGTGTAATCAAAATGGCGGCTGTAGGGTGGACCCTACACCTTGTATGGCCTCTATATAAGGGATGGCACCCTGTGTAATCAAAATGGCGGCTGAAGGGTGGACCCTACACCTTGTATGGCCTCTATATAATGGATGGCACCCTGTGTAATCAAAATGGCGGCTGAAGGAGTGGACACTCTTTTTTTTTTAGCCTTTTTTTGCACCCTGTGTAATCAAAATGGCGGCTGAAGGGTGGACCCTCAACCTTGTATGGCCTCTATATAATGGATGGCACCTGTGTAATCAAAGAATGGCGGCTGAAGGGTGGACCCTACACCTTGTATGGCCTCTATATAATGGATGGCACCCTGTGTAATCAAAATGGCGGCTGAAGGGTGGACCCTGCACCTTGTATGGCCTCTATATAATGGATGGCACCCTGTGTAATCAAAATGGCGGCTGAAGGGTGGACTCACCTTGTATGGCCTCTATATAATGGATGGCACCACTGTGTAATCAAGAAAATGGCGGCTGTAGGGTGGACCCTACGCCTCTTATGGCACCTCTATATCGTGGATGGCACCCTGTGTAATCAAAATGGCGGTTGTAGAATTGGACACTGCCTGCATTTGTTTGGCCTCTCTATAAGGGATGGCACCCTGTGTAATCAAAATGGCGGCTGAAGGGTGGACCCTACACCTTGTATGGCCTCTATATAATGGATGGCACCCTGTGTAATCAAAATGGCGGCTGTGAAGTTGGACCCTACACCTTGCATAACCTCTATATAATGGATGGCACCCTGTGTCCGAAATGGCAGTGTAGGGTGGACCCTACACCTTTATGTAACCTCTGTATAATGGATGGCACCCTGTGTAATCAAAATGGCGGTTGTAGGGTGGACACTGCCACACTGTTGGATTCTATATAAAGGATGGCACCCTGTGTAATCAAAAATGGACCCTACACCTTGTATGGCCTCTATATAATGGATGGCACCCTGTGTAATCAAAATGGCGGCTGTAGGGTGGACTACACCTTGTGGCCTCTATATAAAGGATGGCACCCTGTGTAATCAAAATGGCGGCTGAAGATTGGACCCTACACCTTTGTATGGCCTCTATATAATGGATGGCACCCTGTGTAATCCAAATGGCGGCTGTAGAGATTGGACCCTACACCTTGTATGGCCTCTATATAATGGATTGGCACCCTGTGTAATCAAAATAGCGGTTGTAGAATTGGACACTGCCTGCACATTGTTTGGATTCTATATAAAGGATGGCA
>NW_027173281.1:0-2833 GCF_018151085.1 Drosophila tropicalis
TCGCATTATCAATTTGCCTCGTATTCTAGTAAACTTCTTTTGATTAATCCTTCCTTAATTAACCGTAGAATTATGCTTGGTACTATTAGCTCAGGTAAATCAGTCGGTACCATGTAAACGGAGTTGACATCCTATTATACCTTTAACCCTTAGTCGTTGTTCTTCTAACTATGCCTTGCATGAACCTTTTAGGGTCCTCTGGTCTGATTAGAACCTTCTATTCCCGTAATCGGCTCAGAGTCGTCTATTAATATATTAAAACATCTATCCTTTCCCGTTTAGTTTATAGATAGCTATAGTATTATTTGGTTGTCTTGTTTTTGTATTGTGTATTTGTCCACGCGATTGGAGCCGTGCGTTATACGGCTGCACCCCCGGTCGGGTGGAGGTGGGCCACTAAACGTACTGGGTTTAGTATCGTCTCAACGTCTGCCATATAAGAGAACCATTTCCAAAACCGATTAATTTTTTCTGTAGTAGCAAGAACTGCTTAATTTGGGGTTCATAAGTCCTGGTCATTCCTCTTTGCTAAACTCTTGTGCAATCATATTCTTATGATACCTCATGGGCCTAGATTGGGATGAGCCTGTCGATGGTCAAATATCCATGGAAAGATGGAAAGAACCTTACTGGATCTTAAAGACTTATCAAATCTACAAATACCACGATACGTGAACACATCAAAGACGTATCCATGCGAAATACACAGATTCGCTGACGCATCAGGACCCTCCCGAGTGGAGTCAAAGTCACTTTTACTGAGTTGTGAAATCAAAGATAGGACCTACAAACACACAGTAAACACACATTGCCTCAGTTAGAACCTGTGCGGGAGCATTGTTGCTCAGTCAGACTTGGCGCTAATTCAAAAGATACATTAAAATTTTTCCTGGTTTCTTTACCGAGTCAAAAATTTTTACAATGGTACTAAATTGTTTTGTAGCAAATAGAGTATCAGAGTTACAACAACACCCGGAAGAAATAAAATGGATTTTAAATTTAAGGGCCAGGCATTTCTTTTCTTTTCAGTCTAAAAATAATCTCAAAATTTGGCACAGTCGTTTATAGGTGTAGTAAACTGTCTAGTATTAAATTTCATGACAATAGCTCCGAAAATAACGAGTTATTAAGAAAAGTCCACTGTTCGTGACTTTGTTGTTTGTATGGGAGCTATACGATATAGTGGTCCGATCCAGCTGAATCCTAGATTCCTGTGCACTATGTGTAAATCAACTCTGTAGCTCTTATGGTCTAGGAGGGTTTGCGTTGATCCAGATGGACGGACAGGCGGACGGACGGACCGACAGACGTACATGGCTATATGAACTCGTCTCGTCGTCCTGATCAAGAATATATATACTTTGTATGGTGGAGATGCTTCGCTCTATGCGTTGCACACTTCAAATTTTTATCCGATCGGATTTTTAGTGTGAACTGATGTTTTATATCCAATACTATCACATTAGTAAATTTCATCGGGATACTCCACTTTTATAAATTTTTGGAAAATGTTTCTTCGAGATATAAAACCCCAGATCCGAGAATTTGAATCTGATCGGATAAATAATAACACAAGTTACAGTCAATATAAATGGGTTCAATCGCTACCGGCAGAGCACTTGCTGCTTACTATGTCATTATCAAATCAACAAAGCAACAGAACAGAAAATTGTGTGTATGCGCTCGGTGATTTGTTTAGGGAATGAGGAAAGAAAAAGAACAAATTGTAGTAATAAAAGTAAAATTGTTTTGTTTGTATATTGATGAATTGAGTTGCAGAAAACAAATTTTGAACATATAAAATTATTATTGTCAAGGCCTGCAGGGTATATAAACTTCGGCATAGCCAAATAAACTTTTGATATTTATTAAATAGTAAATAGATACTCGTGAAGTTTCTTTCTTTTCTTTAGCTCTTGCTTGTACTGATTCTAAGTTTCGTTCCACAGACCTGCCTTCTACCAAGTAGTCTTTTAACTCATCTACCTAACGATTTTAAAAGGTTGATTTTAGTCTCCGCACTAATTTTTTAGGGTTCACCTTTAGGCCTCGTCGTTTTCGAATCGGTAGATATTCATTATACTCTTTATTATTTAGCTCTTGCTTGTACCGATTAACTTTCGTTTCAGGCCTATCTGCCAACAAGTAGTTAACTCATCTACTTTTCGTCCTTTTTGGCCACACCGCACTTATCTAATCTTAACTCAAATTTGTTTCAACCAATCTGACTAATACTTATTTTAAAATTTATAGATGCCGATTAAAATCTTTTGTTGCTACCATAATGTCGTCTAAATATATCTAATAACTTTCATCTCTAATCATCATTTGGTTGTTAAAATTATCATCACTGCTTAAGTCATGGTTTAACTTGATAATTTCAGGCATTGATTCTTTACAGTACAATCTTAGCTTTACATGTTTTCATAAAATCTCTACCTAACAGTATTGGACTTCCTATATACAGGTTAGAAACATCCAGTAGTCGAATGGAAACATTACCTTTGCAGAGGGTAATTATAAAATTGGTCTAATGTTTGGAGACGTTTCGACCCCATAAAGTATATATATATTCTGATCAGTATGAGAAGCTGAGTTGATATATGTAGTCATGTCAGTCTGTCCGTCCGGCCGTCCGTGCGTATACAGTGTTTTACTCAGCCATCTTAAGAGCTATCGTGATGAAATTTTTTTGGGGTCTTTTTATTACTTATTGTCAGGATCGGACTACTATATCATATAGCTCTAAAAGAAACATTTTTATAGAAATTGGAGTATCCTCATGAAATTTACTACGATGATAGTAAATTTCCAAAATTTTAAATTCGATCGG
>NW_027173282.1:0-448 GCF_018151085.1 Drosophila tropicalis
CAGGTGGGAACCCAACAATTACAATGTTTCACTCCTGGGCATTTGCTGATTGGAACGGACCCTCCCGGAACGGATCTTTCGGTATCTGCATAGATGGCAGCGAGTGAAACAAACACTTCTGAACATTGTGGGCATTATGGGGATTATCAGATCTTTAAACAAAGCAGCAAATGGATTTAAGGAAAACCAAATGTGGCCTTGGGACAATGGTACATGAAGACAACGTGCCGGCTCAACATTGGCCTTTAGCAAGATATTAGTGTCTGTAAAATGCAGGACCTGATGACAAAATTCGAGTAGTCGAACTAAGGACTGCAAAGGGAACCTTCAAAAGACCAATTCAAAAGATCGCTCCGCTTTCAGAATCAAAATTGGAAAGTTGGTTCTTCAACAGGGGAGCATGTTGGAGGGAACTCCTGATTAATTTAATTCTGAAATATTAAACCAT
>NW_027173283.1:0-35738 GCF_018151085.1 Drosophila tropicalis
GATACGTGTGAGTGACCGAAAAACAGTAAAAGTTTTCTTAGCACATACATTTTTCCAGAAACAATCATATAAACAACGTCTAGTCACAAAATTGAAATTGGATCATCTGCTCCATCACATTGGATCAATTTGGGTTATAGCGTGCACGTGGCGAATCAGGCACTTGTCTCTGCAGATCCCATAATCTAGAAAGTCCGGTAGGCACTAGCACTGTTTTAAACAAAAATTTAAAATTATTTGAAATTCCGAAATTTCTTTTAGCGTTATTTCAAAACTCATCTTTAATATAAAAAATATATTCCACAACATACAAATATATACATCAACTTCTCAACTAATCGCAAAATTCAAATGGTATCCTCCAGAAGCTATATTTCAAACGATAAGAGCGTTCTTTGACCGCATCGGCACTTTCCGATGCAAATATCTGTGTCGTTTTCAGGGGAAGAGCGCGGCAAATTTTTTGAATAACTATTGCCCATTTCTCTGTCGAAATATATGTACATATGTATATATTGATGAGAATCTGAGTCGATATTGCATTTTAATGGTTCAATTTTAAAGCTACTAGGATGAAACTTGGTATGTAGGCAACTTATAACCTGGACCACTACCTCATTAAGTGCTACACTAAAAATTCATTGAAATTCAATAAAAATATTCTACTTCTATGTCTATACATATCTATGTGTATATGTCTATATGTATGTGCGTTTTTCTGTGTGTGTGCGCTTTCAATTATAATTTGGCAAAACGGTTTGCCATTTCAGCATTTCTTTACTGAATCTACAGGAATTGTCCTTGGTTATTTGTATTTCTACATTACGATTATGTTTATTTTTGGCATTTTAAAATATGTTTAAAAAAAACCCAAACAATTGTAGGATAATCATCCAAGATTGTATTAAGTTTGAATATTTATATGGGACACAAATATGTCTTTTGCATTTGAGCTCAGTTTATTCAATGTTTCTTGATTCTGATTTGTTAATTAAAGCTAAGACCGCGTAGCTGCTTTGCTAGCAATGCAGGCAGAGGAACGGTATGCTTATGTATAAACATAAATATGTTTAAATGTATTAATGTTTACATAAGAGTATGTATGTGTAAATTAAACACTTCCTTCACTCACGGTATAAAAAAATATAATTTTTATTTAAAGTCACTTTACAATTACAACTTAATGATAACTGAAAGATTCTGACTGAGTGAATTCCGCGGAGCTAAAGCGAAGTTTTACCGGATGGTTTCGACTAAGGCTTAAGACTGATTTTCTATGATTTGATTATGTTGGATGAAGGCTTGGATAATTGACGTCGTCGCAGGCGGCGGCGTTGGCTGAGTCCAATAGTCCACTAAGAGCGTGGGACCATTCTTTGTTTACACAAGTGTTCAGGACCATTCTTTGTTTATTGCCGAAATTTGTGGGGTGATTCTGGGTATCAGGTTTGTTGTTTATCCTAACGATCGGACTGTTGCTGGGGATAGGCGATCATGCGACAAATTGGCATCTGACGATTGAGTGGGGTGACTTGTTGTTTATCCTAGCTATCGGACTGTTATTTGAGACAGGCGATCATGCGACAAATGGGCATGTGACGACTGGGTGGGGTTGACCAATGGGAATTGCTTATGATGATGAAATAGGATCGGCCAATGGGCATGTGTTGACGGACTTGGGTTTTATGGTATAAGTACTTAACTCCTTGTTATGATAGAAGTGCTTAACTCCTCCCCTTTAAGTGCGGACGTCCTCGGTCGCAACAACATATTGAACTGGGGCGATTGAGACTTCCATTGGTGGACCATGGTTGCCTGTTTCGTGGCTGCAGAATTTTTTGATGATGTAATATGTTATCACTGCGGCTGCCAGAAGGGTTAGAATAATCCAGCTTGACGAAGACATAATCAAGTTGTTTCTTTGGATTCTCTCCAGATTATTAGTATTATTGATGTGTAGTTCCTTGATCATTTCCAGAGATAACCTTTCACCTCTTTGCTGCTTATCTGATAGTAATTGCAACAGCGGCGGTTGAACCTCGACTTCAAAGCGTGTCTTCACAATATACCAGGAGTCTTCTATGACGACTGTCGCGTTTTCCGCTTGAATTATGAAGGTGCCTTCTAGGGTAATATTTTCTCCATTGATGTTGATGTCTCCTTGAAATTGGTTTAGCAGCAAGGTACCGGGCATTATTTCCGAATGGGATTTTACGTGCTGGTTGTTGATGACCTTACATTGTGGATTCCTTCTTTGCAAGTAGGCTCCTACACATTTACTGTTTTCTAAATTAGTCAGATCTTCCAGTTTACAGATTGTCTTACCATTATGAATATTACATTTACTCTTATTGATTAACCCGAAGTATTTCTTGTTACATTTCATGATATTCTCATAGTCTATTTCTTCTATAAATTTTTGATATTTAATTGGTATTGCAAGGATTTGTTTACAAATTTCATTAATTACTCTGGGTAGGCTAACAATATAAAGGAGTGATTTACCGTCTGAGGCTATGCTGACCTCGGCAAACTCTATTAGTTCTTCAATGTTTACAAATGTTAGACTCTCTTCTTTAATTGTGTCAATAAAATCTATTTCATCAGAGGACAGTATTAATGAGTTTACGGTATTGGCCTTAGCCCAATCAATTGCGTAAATAATATTTGTTATTTCTTCTCTTAAAAGACTCAATTTAAATTTGGTTATTTCGATTTCTTCTGTCTTATTATTATATTCGGGTTTACCTCTAATTAATATGGTATTAGTTATCTTAATTAAATCGTTTATCTTATTTTCTATTAGATTATTAATAATGACCTGCCGATTATTGTTTTCCAATTGTTCATTGATCTTATCTACCACAATCTTATGATCCTCGTGATCAGGTGTGCCCGCTAACCATTTCCAAGCCGTGCCAAGTATATCAAGCGATCTTTTGTTTCTGAATTTCATCGGCTGAAGCCTCCTTAATTCATTCTGTATCCGAGTTATCTCGTAGCCCAAAAAAGGTTGATACGGACTAAGGTTTGATGAATTCTTAACGACTTCTTTTAGAACGGATATGGCCATTTGATATTTTTCTAATTCTATGACGTGAATGATTTTAAACGTTCCGTTCTGGCGCGCGGCTAACCCGGTTTCCAACATGACCACTCTTGACTTAGTATAGTCTAGTATGGTTGTGTGACCCCAGCAAAGTGGTAACATGAGCAATCTGTCGGAAGAGGATGTTTATCAATACTTCAAGTGGTTTTTATGAACTATCCTTCCTGACCTGGTTTTAATCTTGGTATTAAGATCTTCGGCTACTATTTCTTTTTTATATCTAGACGTTAGTTTCGAGCCTAGCCGTTTATTAATCCTAACGTAGATGATTTCACCTGGATCGTAAATTTTGACGGGTTTTTTTGTTTTATTATGGTAATCTAGGTCCTTATTTTGCTTCTTTAAAATGGTTTCTGCAATCTTTTCCCTTTCAAGTGCTAATTTTTCTGGATTATGGATTAAATTTGTTACAAAAAATGCTTCTATTGGCTTTTTGTTGGTGGTACTATGGATGGATTTTATTGTATTCGTCAACGGCTTTGAATATTAAATCCTCGAATTCCATTTCGGGGTGCTCTAGCTTCAAGCATCTCATTATTTCTGTATATGTTGAATGAAATCTTTCTACTTGGCCGTTGCTAGACGAAGTATATGGTGGAGTAGTGTGGACTTGTATACCTAACTGATTATTCAAAAGAAATTTTATTGATGCAGAATTTAAAGCCTTTTCGTTATCCATCACCACGGTTTTTGTCATACCGAAGGCTATTAACAACTCACGTAAGGGTACTTTAAGATGTTCTGCTGCTTTTGAGTTTACGAGTTTAACTTGCGCGTATTTAGAAAATTTGTCTATTGCGGTTAAAATAATCTTATTTTGGGTGGAATATAAATCTATATGAATAATTTCACCTGGATATTTCGGGATAGGGGTTGGTTGTATTTCTTGGTTCGGAGGGTGTCTTTGGTATTTAGAGAGTTTGCACGTTTGGCAAGAGTTTACTATTGCTTCTATCTTTTTCTTCATACCGGGGAAAAAATATTCAGATAAAATTTGTTTTTTTATTTTCAACGGAATTTCTATGTTATTATGATATCTTGTTATTGAATCTGATCATGGACATCTATAGTTTGAATATGCGTGAATCTTGCCTTGTAATTCCTAAAATGCTCTAGAAATATTTCTTGGATTTTTCCCATGATACTTTCGGAAGTAAAAATACCATTAACTATTCTAGGATCCATTTTTTCTTTCAAGATGGTTACAAGATCTTCTTCGGAATAATTGCTTCTTGCTATTGTATGTCTATGATATGTAGGGAACGGTATTTCAAAGGTAGTGGATTCATTATCACCAGTGAGGATAAATAATTGGTTTTTAAAGACATTGATGGGAACTTCCATTGCTGGAATGAGTTCATGACCTGAGCTTTCATCACTATGGGCTGTAGCTGACGTACTGCTAGCATTTATGCTGGTAGGGTTTCTAGAAAGTGCGTCTGCTACCACATTTGAGCTACCCGGCTTATATTTCAACTCGTAGTTATATTCCTCCAGGTAACTTTTCCATTTCTTCAGCTTTGTGTTGTTATTTTTCGGGCTGAGAGCATAAGTGAGAGTCTGGTGGTCAGTGTAAATGATCACTTTGGATTTGCCGTATACATACATCCTTAACTTATCCAATGCCCATACTATTGCTAGCATTTCTCTTTCATTTGTAGCATAATTTTCTTCGGCCTTGGATAACGCACGGGAAAGGAATGTAATGGGTCTACCGTTCTGTTCTAGAGAAGCTCCTAATGCAAAGTTTGAAGCATCAGTGGTTAGATGGAACTCTTGTTTAAAATCAGGGTATGCTAACATCACATCTTGTGATACTAATGCATTTTTTACTTTCTCAAAGGCATCGAGTTCGGCTTCACCGAATCGGATTTCAATCTTGCTTGAGACATTCTTTTTAGCTCTGCCATGTTCTCCTCTCAATAACGCCGTCAAGGGTCTAGCTAACTTAGCAAAATCTTTGATAAATCTTCTGTAATAACTAGCTAATCCCAGGAAGGACCTTAGTTGTTTTAGGTTCTTTGGTATGGGGAACTTTTTAATGGCTTGAATTTTCTCTGGATTGGTTTTAACTCCTTCCCTTGAGATAACTACGCCTAGGAAGTCAACACTGTGTCTTAGGAATTTGCATTTATCTACTTGGACCTTCATATTTGCTTTGGACAAGGTAGAAAACACTAGAGCTAGATGTCGGAAATGCTCTTCCTCAGATTTACTGAATATTATAATATCATCAATGTAGACATAGCAAATTTTTCCGATGAGGTCTCTCAAGATGTCATCGAGAGCTCTTTGGAATATTGATGGGGAATTTTTTAGACCAAAGGGGAGTCTTGTAAACTCGTATTTCCCTCCATTTACAGAAAATGCTGTTTTTTCAATATCAGATTCCTTAAGGGAAATCTGATGAAATCCGCTCTTTAGATCAAGAACAGAGAAATACTTATTGTTGCCCAACTGCGCAACCATTTCTCCGATTTCAGGGATAGGATACTTATCCGAAACTGTAACTGCATTGAGCTTTCTGTAATCAATGACCATCCTATATTTCTTATTCCCAAGGCTATCGCTCTTTTTAGGGACTATCCATACAGGGGAATTATAGGGCGACCGTGAGGGTCGTATTATACCATCTCGTAGTAATTCTTGTAGCTGGTCTTCTACTACTTCTTTGAGAGAAGCTGGGTACGGATAATGTTTGGTGTAGACTGGAGTGTCTGTTGTCGTTCGGATTTCTCCTTGGACATTAGTAGCATAAGTCAACTTCTTATTTGGGTCTGCGAAAAGCGATTCGTACTCCTCTTGGAGTGCCTTTAACCCTAGTTTCTGCTGATTGGTGAGCTCCTCTGATTCGATCGTATGGACCTGATGAGCTCGCATCTGCTTTACTTTAACAACGTGAGAGTTGTTGACAAATAATAGATCTTTCCCTATATCAATAATGGCGTTTAATTCTCTTAGTGTGTCATTACCTAGAATCCCATGGAACGGATTCAAATTAGGTAATAAGAAGAAAGTTATAGGTTTGTTGGGCTCGTTAAATAAACCCAAATGGATATGGCTGGTGATTAGAATGCTACCACTTACGGTGTTCGCGTAAAACTTGTGTTCATTTGTTTTGACGTTTTTGGCTATTTCTGGTTGGACATAGTTTTTGTTGGAGCCGGTGTCTATTAAGAAATTGTATGCGGTTCCGTCTTTGTCCCGGACAACAAAGTACGGCAAAGAGGAACACTTTAACCTAAAAAATTAACGGTGTCCTCAATTTGTGGCTGTTGAGATTCCTGTGATTGTGATTTGGTTTCCTCTTTATTCTGCGGGACTAACTCTGAGTTGTCACCTTGTGAGGTAAAATATTCCTCCTGCTGTTGATATTCACGAACCTCAGAATATGGGACTAATTCGTAAAGGTCTTCTTGGCCTTGGTAAGCAGACTGATAATCGGACATATCGGAGTAATGCTCTTCTTGAGGCGGTATGGTGATATATTGTTCACCCGACATACCGGTTTCGATATGGAATTGCCTCTGTAACTTTATTGGGAAAATTTCCGGTGGACTGGTTGACTCTTTTGAGAGCAAATTGTTGTGGTGAATTAGCGTTTGGCTTGTTCATGTAGTCAACTTTTTTTGTTAGAATAGAGCCGTCGACATCCATAGGAGTTGGTGCCGGCTGAGGCTTCGGAGCAAATGGCCTCGGTGGTGCATTGAAAAACATGGGGTTTTTCGTTTGAGGAAATTTATTTTGGGGAATGAACACGTTTTGCATTGGTTTTTGATTATAAAAGTTGTTGTTATTATAAGGTTTTGGTGGAATTGCCGGTATGTATGATTGTTGAGGTTGCAAGTAATTTTTGCATAATGCGGGGGTTTTGGTCCTACTGGTGGACGAGTGTCACGATGGCTGATATTGTTCCTAGCCCTTTTATTGTCCAACATCTCGCACAGTTGCAATGCATGCCTCAGATCTCTGGGTTGAGCTAAGCTCATTCTGTCTGATAGATCTCCGTTAAGACCTCTGATGAAGGTATCTAGAGCCCTATCTCTGACCTGTTTTGCCATGGCTTCCATAGTCTCGGGAGTATAACCCAATGTTTCGATTTGGTCTAGTATTAACGACATCTGTTGGTAAACGGCGAAGTAAAATTGATGAATGGATGCGCCTTTCTGGGTCATGGTGAATAGCTGGTATTCTAGAGTGCTTAAATCTCGTTTGTCTGAGTACTCAGATAACAGACACTGAGAGATTGCATCCCAATGTAAGCGCGGTGCGATATACTTTCAACAGTGTATTCGCATGGCCTGTAATTTTGCCTCGAATGGTTACCAGAATTGCAAAGTATTTGGGTGTTCCCTGAATGGGAGCATACAATTCCATCAAACGTGTGGCGGAAGCAAACCATGTTGAGAATTCTTCACGACTACCTGAGAATTTGTCAAGATTTTTTACGATATCTGGCACTTTGTCTAGTTCATGCCAGTTATCCTGGACGCTAGCTGTCTGGTCCCTAAAGGGAATGTGTCCTGGCTGAGAATAATTTAATTGTTTCACTATTTCCTGTAGCTGAGATGACAAAATTGTTTGGATAGCTACATCTAATCCTTGTATTGACAGTGCCTCTATTCTATTTACGGCTGCTGCACCTGAGGTGGATGCTGTCGGAGCATCGGAAGCTGCTGCCTGACTACCACCCTGCTGGAGGACTGCTGCTTTAACCCAGTTGTCATTAGTCATTTTGGAAAAAATATTTCGAACCAGGTTTCTTTCAAGGAAATAAGTGTTACGATATCGCGAATATTATGACGTCACGAACGATATAATGCCGCGAAAATTGGATTTTAGTTTATATTGACAGAGGTATAGCGGTATGTCCGCTAATCTTGGTGGAAATGGTTTTTGGTACTTAAATACTTAGTTTGTGATATTATGCAAATTTTTCAATATTAGATGATTATTCTCTTTTTTTTCAAAATTATTTTTTAAATCTTCATTTGTGGTATTATGCAAATTTTTCAATATTAGATGATTATTCTCCTTTTTTTCAAAATTATTTTTTAAATCTTAATTTGTGATATTATGCAAATTTTTCAATATTAAATGATTATTCTCTTTTTTTTTTACAAAAAAATTTTTTTTTTAAATTTTGAATTATTTCATTCCCTTTTTTTGGGATTACTTATTACTAGTTTCTTTTTCAATTTTTGATTCTTTTTTCTTGAGTGAGAAAAAATTTAATTAAGGATTTTTCAAATATTTTGGCTTATATTTTTCTTTTTTTCTTTTTTAAATTTAAACTTTTGGTTTTGGTTCACAAATTTTTTCTCACTGTGTTTACACAAATTCTTTTTTCTTGTTTTGATTTTCTTTCTTGATTTTCTTTTGCTTAGAATTATTTTTCTTAACTTACATTATTAATAACATCTTCGGTGCTTGTACTGATCGGCTTGTAGGAGGGCTCGCTTTTCCAACGTTGAAGGTACTAACGCTCCTGGGCAAACACGTTTGGGTTATCAGTTTTCCTCTGAACGGATCTTAGAGGAAATTGCAGCGATAAATTTGACCCTGTCTGATTCTTTGTGTAGTTCAATATAGTGTTTTTATTTCGTTGACACTTTAAGGCATTTAACGCGTTTTCTCGGTCACGACCACTGATATCTTTCACTAACACTCGATCAAGTTTTATTTAGCAGGGTCCCTGCTCGGGCGCCAATTAAACACTTCCTTCACTCACGGTATAAAAAAATATAATTTTTATTTAAAGTCACTTTACAATTACAACTTAATGATAACTGAAAGATTCTGACTGAGTGAATTCCGCGGAGCTAAAGCGAAGTTTTACCGGATGGTTTCGACTAAGGCTTAAGACTGATTTTCTATGATTTGATTATGTTGGATGAAGGCTTGGATAATTGACGTCGTCGCAGGCGGCGGCGTTGGCTGAGTCCAATAGTCCACTAAGAGCGTGGGACCATTCTTTGTTTACACAAGTGTTCAGGACCATTCTTTGTTTATTGCCGAAATTTGTGGGGTGATTCTGGGTATCAGGTTTGTTGTTTATCCTAACGATCGGACTGTTGCTGGGGATAGGCGATCATGCGACAAATTGGCATCTGACGATTGAGTGGGGTGACTTGTTGTTTATCCTAGCTATCGGACTGTTATTTGAGACAGGCGATCATGCGACAAATGGGCATGTGACGACTGGGTGGGGTTGACCAATGGGAATTGCTTATGATGATGAAATAGGATCGGCCAATGGGCATGTGTTGACGGACTTGGGTTTTATGGTATAAGTACTTAACTCCTTGTTATGATAGAAGTGCTTAACTTGTATATGCTGCCGCAGCGGGAGAGTGAGGTTATATCCTATTGCATATTCGACCATAGCGGCCGCGCGTGTTATATATGCCGACACAGCAATTGTCCAGCACCATGCACTCATGGGTGGTCATGTTACTAAAGAGGCAAATGCACTTGAATGTTGCTATTATTACTATGTTATTCTAGAACATGCCACATCCTCCCTCTTAAAAAAAAATAACATAATTTTATGGAGTTATTTGCTAATTTTTATTATATGGAAATTTATTTATGTATTATTAAAAAAAAAAATTTTTTTGTTTAATGTTTGATTGTTTGTTTAATGATATATGTGGTAAAAGTATTTTTGTATATATGTATAGTGTCATTAAATGTAGATAATTTATTCGTTTTTTTTTTTATTATTTTTTTTTTTGTTTTATGTGTATTAATTGATTAAAAATTTTAACCTATCTTTATGCACTAATTGCTTCTTATTCTTTGTATCATTAATTAAAATGTTATCCCTATCCTTTATTTCTTCTATAATGTATGGGCATAAATACTTACGTTCTAACTTATGACCCGTATCATTACGTAATAAAACTTATCTCCTATTTCTAATTCGATATTTTTACTTTTGTATCATATATCTATTTATCCTTTGCTTTATGCTGTTGTAACATTATTCTGGCTCTTTTATATGCCTGTTCTGACCTAAATATTGATTCCTTAGCATAATCTTCTATGTTATATAGTGGATTAATCTTATCAACACTATTAAAATGTTTGGATAAATTCGAAGTTTTACCGAATACCAACTCATATGGACTATAATCATGTGCCATAGAGGGTGTTGTATTAAAACAATATGCGAAGTATCGTATCCACACATCCCAGTCAGTTTTGTCACAGTGCCTACAGTCTGGTGATGATGTGCAGTTGAAGTTATTTTTTTAATTTGCAAGTTTTTGCAATAAATCTTCAATTATTGAGTTTCTATATTCTGTTCCCATGTCCGTAATGAACGTCTTCATTGGACCTGTTCTGTTTCCGATCGGATAAATAGAACACAAGTTACAATCAACATGGATGAATCCATTTTTCAAGTCAATTGTGCTGAATATCATTCCACTGCTCACTGTCCATGTGTCCAGTTGGTCTTCGATTAAGGGTAAGAAAAATGGTCTTGTAATATTACCTTGTTGATCCTTCTATATTCGATACATAGTCTTGAAGATCCATCTCGTTTTTACCGGACTACCGACCTCTGTACTCTGACTCGGAGTGCTCGAATTTACTTTGCTTTAACCATTCATCAACTTGTTGACATCTCGAGTCATAGCAACGTTCGTTATAACCGACTCCATGCGGACGTGAGTGTATTGGGTTATCATCATTGACTACGATTCGCATTTTCACGTTTGTCGACTTTGCATTTACATTTGCATTTATAGTTTTAAATCAGTTCGCGTACCTCGTTCTTTGCGTAATTGCTTACGTTAGCTTCAGTATTTAATTCAATCTCGTTGACATTTAATGTATTTAAATTATTCTTATCAACACCGAAATTTCCGTTTCAAACTCGATGCTGTCACGTTTTTTACAATTATTCATGATTTATTTTTACTTTCACACTTTTACAAAATTCTTCGCGTTCTTCGCAAGTCTTCACCAAGAAATTGTGGATCAATTACTAAAAATACTGATTTTAATTTCTTGTCCGTCAATTACGAATGGTTGTTTGATTGAACACACGGCTTTTTTCCTCATTTTCTGATCAGCCATCATTTCGTACAATTGAGCACTGTTCGTAGTCGACTTGAATTCATTGAAAGGCGCCTTTTTTAGTTTTAACCAGTTAGAAATACCTCGCTCGCTCGAAACAAAAAGCTTTTATATGTAAACATTAGGAATATTTTCAATAAGCCCGCTCCTCGTCTCAGTGAATTTCCCCGATAACCGAATTTGGGCACACTAAAAGGGTATAATACGCTAAGGCGAGGTACGGGCACACTCTCTTGAATATAGTGAATAAGACCGCATGTGCACTTAATTTGAAAATAAATAAAATCCGGAAATATAAAATCAATCCCAAGGGATTAATTACTTTAAAAAGTAGAGAGTTTACAAATCAGGTGTGGGGTTTGCCCTAAAGAACGTATTTTCATGAAATACACCCAGATTATTAAATTAAACAAAACCGCATTGTTTGAGTTGCTAGCGGCCAAGGAAGTACCTTGCGACAAAGAAGCGTCAATTTACCAATTGCGAGCATTGGTAAAACAAGTCATGGCACAGAATAAGTCTGGAGAGAGTGATGTACCCGAAGAGCAGGCAGTCAGCCCAGCAGTGTCTGCAAATGTGCTTGCCGGACAACTTGTGGATGTTGTTATTGAGCAGCGCGGCGTGGGAAACATTGAGCAGCCAAGTACACCGGATCAAGTGGGTGCTAACCAGTCGCCGACGATGTCTCGTGAGACCTCTGTAGGACCAGACGCGAACGTGCATGTTCGTGAAAGCGCACAAGCGAGCGAAACCGACGAATTGTCTTCGATTCTTAGTAGCATCGAATTGTATACAGCACGTAAAAACCTGGCGGAGCTAAAAACACGTGTTATGGAGCTGGAGGAGAACTTAGGCGGACCGGAATATAATTGCCGCATGAACTTGAAAGATGTCGAAACTACTGTACCTAAATTCTCTGGTGATGGTGATCTGTCCATTCACGTATGGATTCGTGAGCTGGAGAAAGCAGCAAGAGTGTATGTACTGAGTGATGCCCAATGTTGGTCGTTGGGCAACCGACTGCTGGAGGGATCTGCTAAAGCATACATGACATATGAAAAGACTACAACCTGGAGCGAGCTGAAGGATGCCCTTGTGAAGGTATTTGGCCTACAAATGACAAACTACGAGATTGCTAACCAGATGAGGAAGCGCTCAATTGGCAAAGGAGAGTCACTCTTGCAGTATTTCATCATTATGCGAAATATTGCTCAGCAGGGCAATTTTGAAGACACCGATGTGGTCAAATACATTGTTGACGGACTACAAGATCGAACCGGATTGTCAGCTCCTTTGTATTATTGTACTTCTCTGAATGAATTGCGAGAGAAGATGATGCGTTTTCAATCAGTTCAGCCACCAGCCAAAAACTACGTTCCTCAGGCTCGTCAGACTTCAGACCGTTTGCAGGCCATTACGCCTGCTGCAAAGGATAAGAGATGTTTCAATTGCCGCCAGATTGGTCACTTAATGTTTGACTGTCCACGCCCGGAGAGACCAAAAGGAAGTTGCTATCGGTGCTTCAAAGTGGGCCATCAGTACCGGAATTGTCCAATGCGAACCCAGATCGCCGCCATGAGCTCTAGTGAAGACCCGGACACCATTGATGATAAGTCATTTATTCAATTAGTAAGTTTAAGAATATCTTGTAAAGAGGGATGCACTGATGTTAATAATATTTTTGCCCTATTAGATTCCGGAAGCCCAGTAAGTTTTGCCAGTAGAGCGTTGATGCCGCATTTAGATTGCGATAAATTAGTTAAAAGTTCTTTTCATGGACTGAGCGGTGGCTCTATTCTGACTTTTGGAACAGTCAAATGTTTAGTTCTGTTTTGCAAAAAATATTATGAAATTCAATTTTTAGTTATTCCCGATAATATTATGCCGACGCAACTACTTCTTGGTAGAGACGCCTTGAATAAAATAGGTCTTAAGTTCTCATTGATTGAAAATGTAAGAAAGTATGAAAAGAATTCTGCATCATTAAAGAGTACCATTGCTTTTGTTTACAAATCCTTCTGTGCATCCCTGTTTACTAAATATCCTAAGCATAATACCATTAGTAATAACACCACTGATCTAGATAGTAATTGTAATAACCCTAATGTAAACACGAATGCATCCCCGTTTCGAGAATGGCTAACAGAGTTGCAAACTGTTTGTGCAACGCTGTCAGATACCGGGAATACTACTGTTGGCAGTGAATTTGGATTAGCCGCGATGCGTGAGTGCCGAGACATTGTGCATGAGCATTACATTGACCGATTTTCAATTAATTACGGGTTGCCTAAATATATGATGAGAATATGTCTGACAGATACAACACCATTTCATAGTAGTCCTAGAAGGTTATCATATTATGAAAGAGGAATCGTTTCTAAAACGGTTAGTGAGTTGTTAGCCAATAATGTAATCCGACCAAGCAACTCCCCCTATGCGTCCGCCATCGTCCTAGTGCGAAAAAAGGATGGCAACATACGAATGTGCGTTGATTATCGAGGTTTAAATAAGAAGACTGTGAGGGATAATTTTCCATTGCCTTTGATAGAAGATTGCCTAGAATACCTGGAGAGCAAGACCGTTTTCTCCGTCATAGATTTGAAAAGTGGCTTTTACCATGTAGGCATGGAAGAGGATTCAATTAAATACACAGCATTCGTTACACCCGATGGGCAGTTCGAATATCTGAGAATGCCTTTTGGTCTAAAGAACGGACCAGCTGTATTTCAGAGATTTATATCGAACATACTTAGTGATATGATTAGAGATCGAGAACTTGTAGTATATATGGACGACATTATTCTTGCCACCCGCACTGTAGATCAGCATCTTAAGTTGTTAGCAAAACTGTTAGATCGTTTTATTCAGTACAATTTAGAGCTCAATTTGAAGAAAAGCATTTTCCTACAGAAGAGCATAGATTATTTAGGATATGAAGTCAGTGAAAAGGGAATTTTACCAAATAATACACATTTAAAAGCTATTCAAGAATACCCAGAACCACTTAACAGCAAAGCGTTACACTCGTGCTTAGGCTTATTCTCTTATTTTCGCAAATTTGTTCCGAATTTCTCCAGCATAGCTAAACCGTTAACTGAGTTGCTTAAACAAGGTGGTCCATTTCCGATGAACAAAACCGCTAAAAATGTATTTCTTACATTAAGATCCGCCTTATCCAGTCCGCCCGTATTAGCTATCTTTAACCCTAACTACGAAACTGAGTTGCATACTGACGCCAGTTCAAATGGCTTCGGTGCCTCTTTGATGCAAAGACAGACTGATGGCAAAATGCATCCAGTCTCTTATTATTCCCGAAAGGCGACAGCCGCCGAGTCCCGTTATCACAGTTTTGAGCTTGAAACTTTGGCCATAATATATGCCGTGCGCCGATTTCGCGTTTATTTAGAACACAGACCATTTTTGATCGTTACCGATTGTAATTCATTGGTCCAAACCTTGAGTAAAAAATCAATAAATCCCCGCATTGCGCGGTGGTCGTTGGAATTGGAAAACTTTGATTATACCATTGCTCACAGACCCGGTTCAAACATGGGCCATGTAGATGCATTAAGTCGGCAAACCGAGTTGTTAGAGAATATTGTAGAAGGTGATTTTGATCCTTGCGATTTATTAGTGAAGAGAGACCAGAATGCCCCAATTGAACCTTGTGAACCGCATATTACTTTTGAGGAAAGTTGCGTAAAACCGTGTGAGATAGACCCGTGTGAGATAAAACCGTTTGAGACAAAACCGTGTGAGATAGACCTGTGTGAGAAAAACCCGTGTGAGAAAAACCCGTGTAAGATAGACCCGTTTGAGAAAAACCCGTGTAAGATAGACCCGTGTGAGATAAACCCGTGTAAAATAGAACCATGTGCTCCTTTAGGGAAGAATTATTTAGGACCGTTCGGGACAAACCCGTGTGTTCATTTAGCGAAGAGTTGTTTCAGACCGTGTGAGCTATGTTTAGAAAGAAGTCGGCTAAAACTGGTTAAGAATAAACCTTGCGTTTCTTTAAATGAAAGTTCTGTTGATCCGAGATTGAGTAACCAAATCGAAAGAAGTGACCAGCTCGATCGAAATGAGTCGGCAAACCTGGTTGGTGTAGTGGGTGCGTCTCCGCAAGATGTTGATTTATTATTGCAGTCAGAACAAATAAGAGATCCGGATATCCGTAAACTAAGAGAAAAGTTAGAAAAATCCAATGATGTTGGATTTGAGTTAATAGATGGTATAGTGTACAAAAGAAATGCTAAGGAAAGACTGTGTTTGTATGCACCGGCTCGCATGCAAGGGGAATTAATAAGAAGGTGTCACGAGAAACTAGGTCATTTAGGCGTTGAGAAATGTGTAAACAATTTGAAAGAAAAGTACTGGTTCCCATTAATGAATCCAAAGGTTGAGTCGTTTATAAAAGATTGTCTGCCGTGTATTCTACATAGTGTTCCAAGAACTATACATAATAGAACCTTGCATAGTATTCCGAAAAGTCCGATTCCATTTGATACTATCCATGTTGACCACTTAGGTCCCTTACCGAGTGTTACATCAAAAAGAAAGCACCTTTTGGTAGTGATTGACGCATTTACAAAGTTTGTCAAATTGTATCCCGTAAATTCCACTAGTACCAAAGAAGTAACCGCCGCGTTAGAAAAATATTTTGATTATTATAGCCGACCAAGAAGAGTTATATCCGACAGAGGTACGTGTTTTACGTCGTTTGAGTTTGCTGAGTTTGTAGAAAATCGAAATATTGACCACATTAAAGTAGCGACTGCTGCCCCTCAAGCCAATGGGCAGGTCGAACGTGTGAACCGTGTGTTGACCCCAATGTTGGGAAAGCTGTCAGAACCTTTAGCCCAAGCCGATTGGTATAAATTAGTTAATCGTGTCGAGTTCGCTATTAATAACTCAGTGCAGTGTAGTACCGGTAAAACTCCGTCAATGTTGTTGTTTGGTTGCGATCAGCGAGGCCCCTTAGTAGACGAATTAACCGAGTATCTTGACGAGAAATTTAGTTCAGAAAACCCCTGTAACCTTGAGGCCACTAGGCAAGAGGCAAGTGCGAAAATTCAATTATCGCAGGAGCGCAATGAAAAGCGGTACGCCTTAAGGCATAGGGCACCATTATCCTATAGAGTCAATGATTTTGTTGCCATTCGCAATGTAGATGTCACTCCCGGGTCGTGCAAAAAGTTCGCTCCTAAATACCGTGGTCCTTATAAAATAAATCGAGTTCTTCCAAATGACCGTTACGAAGTCACCGATATTGACGATTGTCAACTTACTCAATTGCCCTACAAAGGTATCTTAGAATCAGCCCGACTCAAGCCGTGGATGCATGCGTGTGATAAAACTGTGAGTTTCTGTTTGTAATATGTATCTGATAAGCAGTATTTATATGTATATTGTATGTATGGTATATATGTATATTGTATGTTGTATGTTTGTTGAATTGTATGATCGAGGTCGATCAAATGTCAGGATTGGCCGAATGTAAACATTAGGAATATTTTCAATAAGCCCGCTCCTCGTCTCAGTGAATTTCCCCGATAACCGAATTTGGGCACACTAAAAGGGTATAATACGCTAAGGCGAGGTACGGGCACACTCTCTTGAATATAGTGAATAAGACCGCATGTGCACTTAATTTGAAAATAAATAAAATCCGGAAATATAAAATCAATCCCAAGGGATTAATTACTTTAAAAAGTAGAGAGTTTACATATATGTAATCCTTTTAATGACAGTTTTGCAAATATAAATATTTGTAAATCATTCCAATAAACTATGGTTACAAGATAATCGAATTCATTAATTTATACTTCAATGGAAAGGGTATCTTCACCATTAAACGATTTAATTGAATATTCAACGTTATGAAAATTTAAAGCAAATCTTGGCTACTGAAGGGTTGATTTTGTCTCTTTCATCTTGTACATAATTATCGTTAACTTCAATATTACCATCTTCTTCGTTGTCGCTTTCGTCATTCACGGTATTAAAGTTAGCATCAGGTAGTAAATTTCCCCATTTCAGATTACAAAATATAAACTTGAAATTCACAATTTGTCGAAATGTTAAACGTTTGACAAATTCGTGGAATCGCGTTAAGCCCTTAGAACACGTTTGTTTTATTCTTTCAGATCTCAATTTATCTAAAGAAAATCATTTTTACATAAATTTGTTCATCTTATTCGGCGTTTTAGCACTATATTATTTCTCACTCATTATATTGTTATATATTTTAAGTTCAACCTAACGATTGAGCCGTCATATTTTCCTTCGATTAATTTAGTCGATAATAGAGAGGACACGGGCACACTTACTCAAGCACGATAAAATATTATTCATAAAATAAATAATCATTTTCACACATTAATAAAAAAAGAAACTGAATTAATCTGTGAATAACACATTTCAGTAATTTTGCCAATAAAGTAAGGGTTAATGTAATCAATTACCACGTTTTTTAATCGATTACTTTACTTCAAAATTTAAAAAATGTGATTTAAAATCGTTCATCTTAGTAGTCCTTTGTTCAAGATCAAAGCAATCCATGACTTAAAAATTAAGGCCCTCGAACTCAACCTACTAAAAATCGTTTCTAAAAAACATCACAGTCAAACACTTCTTTTAGATAATATTATATTTTTTTTCTATCTTGTAGTTTTCGTCCTTTACAAGTTTTTTAAAATTGAAAATGTTTTTTTTTTGTAAAAAAGCGAAACGTGAAATATTTTGTTAAAGTTCGGTAAGTGTAACATAATTTTTAAGCGATTTAGGTATTTAACTGACTTGGTCCTTAAGGGATTACCGATACGGGCGGTACTTATTAATTTAATCTTCTAATGTGGCTGACCATCTCATCCTACAGGACTATTAAACTCCCAAAAGTATACAGTTCTCGAATCTGAGATTGAAATTTTTGATAAGTACTTGGTAAGTGAACATACATATAGAGCAACTTAAACAATGCGGAAGCAAACTACCACCATTCTAGGTTTTTATGTTCCTTACGAAATTATATTACCCATTGTAAAAAGTAAAAAAACTAAATTATTCAGGTTTTCTAATGTTTATTAATAGTCCTCTGAATTCAAATTCTTAGTTTGCATTAGTTTGCCTTATCAGGGCTCAAAGCAGTGTTCCGCGAGTGAAAAGCAGTGAGTGGAAGTGAGTGGCTATAAGCCGATTGCGTGGACTTTCCCACCCCCACAATATTTTGTCCCATTCGAATTCAGCTTTTGGTTTCAACACAACACAATGTCGAATGACGAGTCAATTGCTTTTCTTTACGGTATGATATCCGGGAATACTTTGTTATTAAGCTCGTTTTTTGATGAGTCGAAATTGAAAAATTTTGGGGAAATGATATTTAACCGCTCTATTCGTCAGCAGGAACACGGCTATTACCAATACTCAGCAATTGCTTAGAGAAATCATCAGCAGATAGATAGTTTAACAGTGCAATATTCATGCTTACAGACAGTTGGAGTTTCTTTATATATCGTCACAAGATTTTATATAGATCTTGGAATGGTAGGTTTTGTAGAAAACCGCCAGATAATAAAATCATCACCACCAAAACATCTTTCAATGTTCGGTATAGTGCTTCCAATGCGCGTTTGTGTGCCATTCTGCACTCGTCCAATGTGATGATTTTTCATGCTACTAAAACTTTAACCATTGCGGAGTGTTTTGAAATGCTGCATGTCGGTTGTTCAGTAGTTTGAAGGTTTATTGGTTATTTTAACGCTGAGTGAGCTGGATTGAGGCATCCGTCTAACAATGAGGCCGCTATTTCAGAAGAAGCAACTGCTACCTCAATTTCGGATCTCGCACGTACAGTGGTTAAAATCAATGACATGAGGAATGTCTTCTTAGTTTCACCAGGGGCATCCGAAAAAAAGCCACAATTTCCATCAAAAAATTTTTATTAATCAGTGTATTAAAGACTTCCCTCTGCTTTGGATTTAGCAGTGCTAGATTCCATTAAACTGATTGAATTAGTTCATGCGGATCATATTCACGTTCACGTTTAACTGTATTTTTGAGTGTTTGCTAGAAAATTCCGTCATTCTAGTGTTGGTTGTGGGACCAATAATGGAAATTTTACTTCACCATTAAGGCAGCACAAACCAGTCATTTCAACAGCAATGTGCCAAAATGCTGGCAGACAAAGACATAGCACCAATACAAACCAATCGATGGAAGCTGTAGTCGTTGGTGCAATCATATAGAAAGTCTGCTGAATTCCAATCAATACTTGAACCATTTCTTCTTCGAAGTTTATTTCTCTGTTCATCTGTATGATAAGCTCGAAGATTTCTTCTTTCTAACCTAACCGTTTCAAGGGCTGCTTCTCTGTGCTCTTGTTTGAGAAGCACGAATCAAGGCCCTTCTTCGTTTTATTATGTCACTGCACAAAACAAAATTATCAAACTTTGTTTAGGCGAAAAAAAAAATTAACTGTTTTAACGGATTTCCGGCAATTATTTATTGTTCTTAAGGTGTATTCTGCTATTCGGGGCAGAGACAAATACAACAAATCAATAACCATAAAATTTGCTTCAGCAGTTGAACAAATCGGACTTTTTATACCATACACTCATAGGGTGAAATGGTATATTAAAGTCTCCAAAATGTATGTAACAGGCAGAATAAAGCTTCTCCGACTCTATAAAGTATATATAATCTTGATCAGGATCAACAGCCGAGTCGATCTAGCCGTCCGTCTGTCCGTTTGTCCGTCTGTCCGTCCGTCTGTATGAACACGCAGATCTCGGAGGCTATAAGAGCTAGAGACACCGAATTTGGTATGTATACTCATGTAGTATGTAAATATATCACATAAAAGAATAACATAAAACTATTTTTCTTAAAAAAGTATAACAGCTAGAGACATCAAATTTGGTTTATATTTTCGTTTAGTTAGCGCGCAGAAACTAATTGTTCACACTTTTTGCCACGCCCCCTCCGCTCCCGGAATTTACATAAAACAGATTTTCTTAAAAACTATGACAGCTACCGACTTTAAATTTGGTATGTAGACTAGTTCAATAGACGCGCAGATATTGGCTATTTAAAAATTTTTGCTACGCCCAATTCCGCCCCCGCAAATCAAACAAAACTAATTTTGTCAAAAACTAACAAAGCTAAAGTCACCAAATTTAGTATGTACACTGGCTTAGTATAAGCGCAGAGTATACATCTTTTCATATTTTGCCACGTCGACTTTCGCCTCCATAATTTGTAAAAAACCGATTTTCTTCTGTAGTTTTTGATTTCGCATTCAAATTCGCCAGACTAACTATTTCTACCAAACTACCAAATCGGACAAGAAACATGCAAAATATGAGTATGAACGTATTTTACTACGCGGTGCATAAGGCCAGGATTGGCCGTTGGCTAGTGGCGGCGCTAGAGTGCTCGTGTGTTTGTGGAGTGAGCGAGATAGCACATAGTATGAGGCATGTAAAAACAATTTAATAGACATACATCTGGTTTTCGAAATTTGAAATATTTGTTTCACCTGGTGAAACCCAAGTCGGCGAGTCGACTTACTTCATTATATATATAAGATTAGATACCTATACAGATCGGCTCTGCTCAACCGCTGCTACTACGTGCATACACACAAGCGCAGCTCTATACAAATCGTATGTGTATGCGTGCCGTGCTTTGTGAACTTATCTTTTCTTTATTACTAGAATTGCTTTACTTTCAGTTCTCCTAATAGTGTTATGGTTTACTAATCCTAATAATCCTTTCAGTTTATGTCGAAAAGAAATGTTACTGCGACCAGCAATCCATTCGATGGCCGTTATATACCCCGAACTGAGCATCTGGATTGAATAAATGGAAAACTGAGTTCAAATTATATGCATCTAAATGACTTGTGTTTCGGCCTATTTTTAGCTCTTTGATATCTTTAAATCTGATGAAAAAAATGAAATGGGCAACCACTACGGATTCCTCCAGAAGCTATATTTCAAACGATAAGAGCGTTCTTTGGCCGCATCGGCACTCTCCGATGCAAATATCTGTGTCGTTTTCAGGGGAAGAGCGCGGCAAATTTTTTTAATAACTACTGCCCATTTCTCTGTCGAAATCTTACAGTTCTGGCTTTCTAGGAGCTTAAAAATAAGTTTCAGGCTACACTCCACTTTTGGCCATGTAACTCTAGCAGCGGTTAATCGTAAGAAATTAATAAGACTTATGGCCTCAAACTGTCCCATAGAACAAATATTTCTTGCCACCCATTCCATTGTATCTTCATCAGCGGCTGCCTCGAACAGTCGTCCATTGAACTCCGTTACGGGAGCCACTTCATTGAATGATGGAGTGCTCGAATATACTTTGCTTTAACCATTCATCAACTTGTTGACATCTCGAGTCATAGCAACGTTCGTTATAACCGATTCCATGATACGTGAGTATCATTGACTACGATTCGCATTTTCACGTTTGTCGACTTTGCATTTACATTTGCATTTATAGTTTTAAATCAGTTCGCGTACCTCTTCTTAGCTTCAGTATTTAATTCAATCTCGTTGACATTTAATGTATTTAAATTATTCTTATCAACACCGAAATTTCCGTTTCAAACTCGATGCTGTCACGTTTTTTACAATTATTCATGATTTATTTTTACTTTCACACTTTTACAAAATTCTTCGCGTTCTTCGCAAGTCTTCACCAATAAATTGTGGATCAATTACTAAAAATACTGATTTTAATTTCTTATCCGTCAATTACGAATGGTTGTTTGATTGAACACATGGCTTTTTTCCGATCAGCCATCATTTTGTCATCATCAATTCATTGAAAGGCGCCTTTTTTAGTTTTAACCAGTTCGAAATACCTCGCTCGATCGCAACAAAATATATATGTAATCCTTTTAATGACAGTTTTGCAAATATAAATATTTGTAAATCATTCCAATAAACTATGGTTACAAGATAATCGAATTCATTAATTTGTACTTCAATGGAAAGGGTATCTTCACCATTAAACGATTTAATTGAATATTCAACGTTATGAAAATTTAAAGCAAATCTTGGCTACTGAAGGGTTGATTTTGTCTCTTTCATCTTGTACATAATTATCGTTAACTTCAATATTACCATCTTCTTCGTTGTCGCTTTCGTCGTTCACGGTATTAAAGTTAGCATCAGGTAGTAAATTTCGCCATTTTAGATTTTAAAATATAAACTTGAAATTCACAATTTGTCGAAATGTTAAACGTTTGACAAATTCGTGGAACCGCGTTAAGCCCTTAGAACACGTTTGTTTTATTCTTTCAGATCTCAATTTATCTAAAGAAAATCATTTTTACATAAATTTGTTCATCTTATTCGGCGTTTTAGCACTATATTTCTCACTCATATTATGTATTTTAAGTTCAACCTAACGATTGAGCCCTCATATTTTCCTTCGAGCGTTCTTTGACCGCATCGGCACTCTCCGAAACAAATATCTGTGTCGTTTTCAGGGGAAGAGCGCGGCAAATTTTTTGAATAACTACTGCCCATTTCTCTGTCGAAATATTACAGTTCTGGCTTTCTAGGAGCTTAAAAATAAGTTTCAGGCTACACTCCACTTTTGGCCATGTAACTCTAGCAGCGGTTAATCGTAAGAAATTAATAAGACTTATGGCCTCAAACTGTCCCATAGAACAAATATTTCTTGCCACCCATTCCATTGTATCTTCATCAGCGGCTGCCTCGAACAGTCGTCCATTGAACTCCGTTACGGGAGCCACTTCATTGAATGATGGTAATAATTCTTCGCACAATCTGAAGAGACCACCAGCACAAACGGCCTGTTTTCTGGCAATACATCCATGTATGGTGGCCGCAGTCCGTATTCGGATTCGACTGGATTAGTCCTGGACTTAATCCCGCAGCCTCCCATACCGCAAGCCTCTATCATGGCTCCATCGGATGACGTGCTTGGAATACTCTCCTCACTAAATTCGACATCATTTTTGAACCTATTTTCAATAGACAGAATATTCAGTTATATCTAATTCGGATTTTCTATTCCTTGCGCTTACTTCTTAGAAGGCATAGGATTTTCGCGTGTATTGCCCTTTCGCTTTAGACCGCGTTTGCAATCATATGTGGAATCGCTGTTAGAAACAGAGCAAAGATCAATGACTGAAGAATCCGACACCTGGTTATCGACTAACGGAACCGCAACATCCTCTGCTTTAAGAGAAAACAGTATTAAGCCCTCCGTTATAGCATGACAGCACCGGCTTGCTGCGTTTCTTGTTGCCTAGACCAGCTACTTCTGTAACGAGATCGGATTCCGCTAACGTAACACCTGATGCGGATATCTTCAACATTTCCGATTGCACTTTTAGATGCCGTTCAAGTTCTGACTTCAGGTCAAATATCGTAGCTGAGATCGGCAGCTGCATAGCCAATTGCTGAAAAGGAACACTTAGACATGATTATGAAAAGTTATATCCTTACGATCACCAACCTTCCCGGATTCCATGATTAACTTAACAGTCAACATTTTTTCACTTTTTTTTACTTTTCAGTTTTCACTTTTTAGATTATTCAAAAAAAAACTTTTTGTTTTATTTTTGATGTTGACTCCATGAGTTCCGAAGTTGAATGATTCATTTGCTCTACCCCCTGAACGGGTCGAATTTTCCAAACATCCCAGGCCTTCTTGGATCTCAAAAATTGTACAGTTATTTCTGTCTAACTGAAAAACATAGACCTTTTGAAGTATATAGTAATATATCCGCCACTCCCCCCATTTAATTTCCCACTCCAATCACCCACATAACTTGAATCCCCCTTTTAGTCTAGAAAACAGCGGATGTTTACTGCAAGCGAGACTAAACAAAAATCCTATAAACAAATGTCCCCAAAAATCTTCCAAGCGTGAGAACGCTTAGTTAGCAAAAATCAATAAGCCAATCAAAATCCAGATCCCTTGTCACCAGATAAAAAGCTCCCAATACTAATATTAAAAGCTTTTAACCGAACTTTAATCATATCTGTATGAATAATCATAAGTTAGTTCTTAAGACGCTTTGTTTCAATAAAGAGCTTTTTATCGTTTTTGAGTCTCACCAATCCAAATTTTTTTAATCAATGAAAGAATCGGATTTATAACTATATACATATGTACATATGTATATATTGATGAGAATCTAAGTCGATATTGCATTTTACTGGTTCCATTTTAAAGCTATTAGGATAAAACTTGGTATGTAGGCAACTTATAACCTGGCCACCACTTCTTTAAGTGCTAATGCTAAAAAATTCATTGAAATTGTTCTTGGTTACTTGTAGTTCTACATTACGATTATGTTTATCTTTGGCATTTTAAAATATGTTAAAAAAAAACCCAAACAATTGTAGGTTAATCATCCAAGATTGTATTAAGTTTGAATATTTATATGGGACACAAATATGTCTTTTGCATTTGAGCTCAGTTTATTCAATGATTCTTGATTCTGATACATTTGTTAATTAAAGCTAAGACCGCGTAGCTGCTTTGCTAGCAATGCAGGCAGAGGAACGGTATGCTTATGTATAAACATATTTATGTATAAATGTATAAATGTTTACATAAGAGTATGTATGTGTATATGCCGCCGCAGCGGGAGAGTGAGGTTATATCATATTGCATATTCGGCCAGAGCGGCCGCGCGTGTTATATATGCCGACACAGCTATTGTCCAGCACCATGCACTCATGGGTGGTCATGTTACTAAAGAGGCAAATACACTTGAATGTTGAGCACATAAATATTGTAACTAGTTGCTACAATATGTTTGTAATGTTATTACTATGTTATTCTAGAACATGCCACATCCTCCCTCTTTAAAAAAAATAACGTAATTATATGGAGTTATTTGCTAATTTTTATTATATGGAAATTTATTGATGTATTATTAAAAAAATTTTTTTTTTGTTTAATGTTAGATTGTTTGTTTAATGATATATGTGGTAAAAGTATTTTTGTATATATGTAGAATTGGAATATTCCTGGTTATTTAGTTCAGTATTATTTAAGGATGTGATTTCCTTATTTAAACTTTATTATTTATTAACAATGTTTCTTGGGTGTTAAGAATACATATATTTATTAATTATTATAATGCCCTTTAGCGAAAAATTTGGGTGTGCGATGTGATCGAGGCGAGAGTACGAGTTGGTGCCTTTACGCTGGTTCTGCTTTATTTTCATGAGTGAGTCGACCAGATAGGTACGGCCGCTGCGTGTCGTTCTGTCTCGCTCCCTCCGTACCAAACAGATTGCCATGATTATGCCTGCCTGACACTTCATTTCCTACATATACATATGTATAGTGTCATTAAATGTAGATAATTTATTCTTTTTGTTTTATTATTATTTGTTTTTTTTTTTTTTTATTTTTATTTTTTGTATTGAAAAAATTTTAACCTATCTTTATGCACTAATTGCTTCTTATTCTTTGTATCTTTAATTAAAATGTTATCCCTATCCTTTATTTCTTCTATAATGTATGGGCATAAATACTTACGTTCTAACTTATGACCCGTATCATTACTTAATAAAACCTTATCTCCTATTTCTAATTCGATATTTTTTACTTTTCTGTCATATCTATTTATCCTTTGCTTTATGCTGTTCTAACATTATTCTGGCTCTTTGATATGCCTGTTCTAATCTAAATTTTGATTCCTTAGCATAATCTTCTATGTTATATAGTGGATTAATCTTATCAACACTATTAAAATGTTTGGATAAATTCGAAGTTTTACCGAATACCAACTCATATGGACTATAATCATGTGCCATAGAGGGTGTTGTATTAAAACAATATGCGAAATATCGTATCCATACATCCCAGTTAGTTTTGTCAACTGAAATGTATGATCGTAAAAATTCATTGAGTGTTCGGTGGCTTCGCTCTACAGTGCCTACAGTCTGGTGATGATGTGCAGTTGAATTTATTTTTTTAATTTGCAAGTTTTTGCATAAATCTTCAATTATTAAGTTTCTATATTCTGTTGTCCCATTTCCGTAATGAACGTCTTCATTGGACCTGTTCTGTTTTCGGATAAATAGAACACAAGTTACAATCAACATTTTTCAAGTCAATTGTGCTGAATATCATTCCACTGCTCACTGTCCATGTGTCCAGTTGGTCTTCGATTAAAAGGGTAAAGGAAAATGGTCTTGTAATATTACCTTGTTGATCCTTCTATATTCGATACATAATCTTGAAGATCCATCTCGTTTTTAACGGACTACCGACCTCTGTACTCTGACTCGGAGTGCTCGAATATACTTTGCTTTAACCATTCATCAACTTGTTGACATCTCGAGTCATAGCAACGTTCGTTATAACCGATTCCATGATACGTGAGTATCATTGACTACGATTCGCATTTTCACGTTTGTCGACTTTGCATTTACATTTGCATTTATAGTTTTAAATCAGTTCGCGTACCTCTTCTTAGCTTCAGTATTTAATTCAATCTCGTTGACATTTAATGTATTTAAATTATTCTTATCAACACCGAAATTTCCGTTTCAAACTCGATGCTGTCACGTTTTTTACAATTATTCATGATTTATTTTTACTTTCACACTTTTACAAAATTCTTCGCGTTCTTCGCAAGTCTTCACCAATAAATTGTGGATCAATTACTAAAAATACTGATTTTAATTTCTTGTCCGTCAATTACGAATGGTTGTTTGATTGAACACATGGCTTTTTTCCGATCAGCCATTCTTTTTGTCATCATCAATTCATTGAAAGGCGCCTTTTTTAGTTTTAACCAGTTCGAAATACCTCGCTCGATCGCAACAAAATATATATGTAATCCTTTTAATGACAGTTTTGCAAATATAAATATTTGTAAATCATTCCAATAAACTATGGTTACAAGATAATCGAATTCATTAATTTGTACTTCAATGGAAAGGGTATCTTCACCATTAAACGATTTAATTGAATATTCAACGTTATGAAAATTTAAAGCAAATCTTGGCTACTGAAGGGTTGATTTTGTCTCTTTCATCTTGTACATAATTATCGTTAACTTCAATATTACCATCTTCTTCGTTGTCGCTTTCGTCGTTCACGGTATTAAAGTTAGCATCAGGTAGTAAATTTCGCCATTTTAGATTTTAAAATATAAACTTGAAATTCACAATTTGTCGAAATGTTAAACGTTTGACAAATTCGTGGAACCGCGTTAAGCCCTTAGAACACGTTTGTTTTATTCTTTCAGATCTCAATTTATCTAAAGAAAATCATTTTTACATAAATTTGTTCATCTTATTCGGCGTTTTAGCACTATATTTCTCACTCATTATATTATGTATTTTAAGTTCAACCTAACGATTGAGCCCTCATATTTTCCTTCGAGCGTTCTTTGACCGCATCGGCACTCTCCGAAACAAATATCTGTGTCGTTTTCAGGGGAAGAGCGCGGCAAATTTTTTGGAATAACTACTGCCCATTTCTCTGTCGAAATATTACAGTTCTGGCTTTCTAGGAGCTTAAAAATAAGTTTCAGGCTACACTCCCACTTTTGGCCATGTAACTCTAGCAGCGGTTAATCGTAAGAAATTAATAAGACTTATGGCCTCAAACTGTCCCATAGAACAAATATTTCTTGCCACCCATTCCAATGTATCTTCATCAGCGGCTGCCTCGAACAGTCGTCCATTGAACTGCGTTACGGGAGCCATGATGATGGTAATAATTCTTCGCACAATCTGAAGAGACCACCAGCACAAACGGCCTGTTTTCTGGCAATATAAACATGGTAGCCGCAGTCCATTTTCCCTCCATTTCCAGGTCCGATTCGGATTCGACTGGTTTAGTCCTGGACTTAATCCCGCAGCCTCCCCATACCGCAAGCCTCTATCATGGCTCCATCGGATGACGTGCTTGGAATACTCTCCTCACTAAATTCGACATCATTTTTGAACCTATTTTCAATAGACAGAATATTCAGTTATATCTAATTCTGATTTTCTATTCCTTGCGCTCACTTCTTAGAAGGCATAGGATTTTCGCGTGTATTGCCCTTTCGCTTTAGACCGCGTTTGCAATCATATGTGGAATCGCTGCTAGACCCAGAGCAAAGATCAATGACTGAAGAATCCGACACCTGGTTATCGACTAACGGAACCGCAACATCCTCTGCTTTAAGAGAAAACAGTATTAAGCCCACCATATTGTTTCCGTTATAGCATGACAACACCGGCTTGCTGCGTTTCTTGTTTCCGAGACCAGCTACTTCTGTAACGAGATCGGAGGCCTTCTTGGATCTCAAAAATTGTACAGTTATTTCTGTCTAACTGAAAAACATAGACCTTTTTAATATTAGTATATACATATGTACATATGTATATATTAATGAGAATCTGAGTCGATATTGCATTTTACTGGTTCAATTTAAAAGCTACTAGGATGAAACTTGGTATGTAGGCAACTTATAACCTGGACCACTACTTCATTAAGTGCTACACTAAAAATTCATTGAAATTCAATAAAAATATTCTACTTCTATGTCTATACATATCTATATATGTATGCGTGTTTTTCTGTGTGTGTGCGCTTTCCATTATAATTTGTCAAAACGGTTTGCCATTTCAGCATTTCTTTACTGAATCTACAGGAATTGTCCTTGGTTATTTGTAGTTCTACATTACGATTATGTTTATTTTTGGCATTTTAAAATATGTTAAAAAACAACCCAAACAATTGTAGGATAATCATCCAAGATTGTATTAAGTTTGAATATTTATATGGGACACAAATATGTCTTTTGCATTTAAGCTCAGTTTATTCAATGATTCTTGATTCTGATACATTTGTTAATTAAAGCTAAGACCGCGTAGCTGCTTTGCTAGCAATGCAGGCAGAGGAACGGTATGCTTATATATAAACATATTTATGTATAAATGTATAAATGTTTACATAAGAGTATGTATGTGTATATGCCGCCGCAGCGGGGAGAGTGAGGTTATATCATATTGCATATTCGGCCAGAGCGGCCGCGCGTGTTATATATGCCGACACAGCAATTGTCCAGCACCATGCACTCATGGGTGGTCATGTTACTAAAGAGGCAAATACACTTGAATGTTGCGCACATAAATATTGTAACTAGTTGCTACAATATGTTTGTAATGTTATTACTATGTTATTCTAGAACATGCCACATCCTCCCTCTTTAAAAAAAATAACGTAATTATATGGAGTTATTTGCTAATTTTTATTATATGGAAATTTATTTATGTATTATAAAAAAAAATTTTTTTTGTTTAATGTTAGATTGTTTGTTTAATGATATATGTGGTAAAAGTATTTTTGTATATATGTATGTATAGTGTCATTAAATGTAGATAATTTATTCGTTTTGTTTTATTATTATTATTTTTTTTTTTTTGTTTTATGTGTATTAATTGATTAAAATTTTTAACCTATCTTTATGCACTAATTGCTTCTTATTCTTTGTCTCTTTAATTAAAATGTTATCCCTATCCTTTATTTCTTCTATAATGTATGGGCATAAATACTTAAGTTCTAACTTATGACCCGTATCATTACTTAATAAAACCTTATCTCCTATTTCTAATTCGATATTTTTTACTTTTCTGTCATATCTATTTATCCTTTTTTTTAACATTATTCTGCCTCTTTTATATGCCTGTTCTTATCTAAGTTTTGATTCCTTAGCATAATCTTCTATATAGTGGATTAATCTTATCAACACTATTAAAATGTTTGGATAAATTCGAAGTTTTTCAACCGAATACCAACTCATATGGACTATAATCATGTGCCATAGACGGTGTTGTATTAAAAACAATATGCGAAGTATCGTATCCATACATCCCAGTTAGTTTTGTCAACTGAAATGTATGATCGTAAAAATTCATTGAGTGTTCGGTGGCTTCGCTCCACAGTGCCTACAGTCTGGTGATGAAGTGCAGTTGAAGTTATTTTTTTAATTTGCAAGTTTTTGCATAAATCTTCAATTATTGAGTTTCTATATTCTGTTCCCATGTCCCTAATGAACGTCTTCATTGGACCGTACTGCAGAATGAAATCTTCAAATATAGCTTTTGCTACTGTTTTTGCACTTTTTGTCTTTTATTGGTATTATTACAAGCTATTTTGTTAGGTCGCAGATTAAAGTTACTGCGTATTTATTTCCGTGTTCTGATTTTGGGGAGTGGACCGATCGTATTCACAATTACCCTGTCAAAAGCCAGTTGTGGCTTTTTGTGGCTTTGTTGTTTTTGCTTTTTGACACTTGGTAAATTTTTTTATATATTGAGATATATCTCGTGTCAAATTCCTCCAATAGTAATGCCTTTTTATTTTGCCATAGTTCTTAATATTCCAGTGTGACCTCCTTGTATAGGGTCAACAGATTGCTTCTTTTTCTTTATCATTATTTGATAATAGGGTCACCGGCTTGAGTAGCGCTACTCTTAAAAATTGTAAAATTTTATTGCCCATATTTTTGAAAGATTCTATTGAAATAGTTTCAAAAATCTTTTCGCTCGGTGCCGCTTTGACTTGACTGATATTGAGTATACCGGCTTCTTTTTCGAGCCTTTGAAAAATTGACCTAAATCGAGAATTCGATTGGTATACATATCGCAAATGTTAATTCTTGCTATAACTTTCTTGCCATGTTTGAATGTGCTTAAAGAATCAGTTATTCGCAAGGTCACTACTTTTGAACTTCACAATGACGTCATATACATTGGGCTTAGAAGCATTAAGAGATTGCTTTTGCAACCCTTTTATATTATTTTCTTTTTCTTTTCATGCGCGGGAATTTGACTGTTTACTCTGATTTCTGGTATTAACTCTCAGAATTTTGTTGCTGGTTTGTATATTTTGTAAGTCCTGTATTGTTATCCTCGATAGCGCGTCGGCTACGACATTATCTTCTCTTTTTAGATATTCTACCGTAAAATTATTTTCCTCGAGTTCAAGTCGTATTCTGGTTAGCTTAGAACTTGGATTTGTCATTGAAAACAAATAAGTTAATGCTCTGTGATCTGTTTTGACAGTGAAATGTCTACCATAAATGTCTACCATAATCTTGTTATGTGACGAGAATATGCAGCAAAGTTTTGTATAAATCTTATAAATCTTCCATTATAGTTGCAAAATACAATGAATCTCCTAGCGCTGTCCGCATCATGTGGGACTGGATAATTTTGAATGACATCATACTTTGTGTCATCAGGCAAGATTCCTTTATCTGTGCATTTAAGGTGACTTCATGCATAAAAAATAATCATTTTTCAGGACATAACTTTAGGTTGAGTTGCCTACACTTCTCAAAAACATCTGTTAGATTATTGAGCAATTAACAATGAAGTAGATTTCAGCACCGCAAACTAAAACACCATCTTCTTTCGTTGAATTCAAAATATGAACTGATTTTATTAACAAACGTCTTGTGTACATCAAAGAATTCTTAGACTCTAAGAGGCGACAATTGTTCTTAAAAATGCTTACTCTAATGTTTATATTTTATGCTCAGCGTCGGTTACTTGATACCGCGCCGCTGTTACAATCTTAAGTGTTTTCCACAGAGTGTGGATGCATGTTTTGTTTGGTTTTTGAGCCATACTTGAAATATGAATTTGTATCAGCTATTTTTGTTTTTGGAATTAAGCAATAATTGATATAGGAATCTTTATGACTTATTTTTCTTGTATGTTTTGTGTATTTCGTTGTTCAATCTGATTTGGTGAAGCCATTTCAGATGAACGCGATGTTTATTCTTAAACATTCTGCCAAAGGGCCGCCAAATGTGACGTTTTGGTTTTTGATTTAAATAGTTAGTTGTCTTATACAAATTAATTTTAATATTGTCATTAGTAAGATAACTCTTGTTAAAGAAGCATGACGAGCTACATGAGAGAAGTTAACCCTAGCAAATCAATGTTATCCTTCTTATAAACTGACTTCCTATTATTTTGTATGATTTACCGAATTTGTTTACTAATATCGCCCGATGCTTAACAATTTTTGTTTCGGGATATCTACCCACTCCTGATGTGTATTACTGTGCTGACTTCTAGCCTTTTTATACGGTGGAGACTTTGAAGACCAACTACTTCTACCTCTCGGCTTTTGCTCCACCGTTTTGACATTTCGCTGATAGCTGAACTTTGAGCGTTTATTCTGTTTAAATGTTGCCCCTTTATAAACATTTTGCAATATCTGCCTTTTTTGTACTATAGACTCTGACAATTTGTTACCAGAATTTATTATGACACTATTTTTTAAATGATCATTATTTAATTTACCGTTTGCCATCTGAAGATTTTCATTTTGTACTGGCTCTGGGATATATACTTTTTCTTCCCCACATTTTACTTTACCTCCAAAGTGAGGTCCTGCCGGGGACATAAACTTATTTCTTTTTTACTTTCAAAAATTATTTCTTTTACCTCAGCTTTTATGTTACCTATAAGGTGAGGTCCTGCCGGGGGAGTCAAGTGCGGATCTTGAGTTTTGTGGTTGAGTTTGTTTTGAAATGTCTTGTATTTATCCTCACTATTACCATTCTTCTTCTTTTCCCAACGCTTTTTTAAACCTGTGACATCTATTGTTGTTGCGACTAAAGATTTATTACTTTTTGATTTGTTGCATCCCGAGACGATCCAACCAAATTGAGTATTTTGACCTAGTAGGCCATCAATCTTTGTAACTCCTTCTTTTATGATTTGGGTGTATACGTTTACCCCCATTATTATATTATAGGATTGCCATTTTGACATATCCACGCTTACCCTTTTTAATGGAAGAGCTTTCATTAACTTTGGCAATACAATTGCCTCAACCTTAAGAAGTTTATCCCGTGGATTCCGCGTCTTCACATCTATTTTTACCTTATATTTTGATTTTTTTGGATTTTATTGACGACACGCCACTTATTTCTGTATATTGTTTAATTTTAGGTAAATTTAGTATTTGAGCCGCCTTTTCAGACAAAATGGTACTCTGTGAACCACTATCAATAAGGGCTCTTAGAGTCTTATATCCTTCATTTACATTTTTTACTTGTATTAGAGCTGTAGCCAACAGTGTTGATTGTGCCGTTACACAAGTATTAACTCTCTCCTGTTTTTCTTCAAAATGGAGTAAGGTATGGTGTCCCTTACTACACAATGAACAGACCATTTCATTTGTGCACACTTTATTGCTTGAATGGTTCAAGCATCTTGTGCAAATCTGTACTTCTTTGGCCATTTCATACCTTTCCATGGGTGTCAAACCTTTAAATTTATAGCACTTATACGCCTTATGCCCTGCAACTTTGCAAATCCGACAATTGTCTTGGAACACCGAACCCGACGTTTTCTGTAACGGTTTTTTCTCTTCTTTGCTCATGGCACTTAGCGAACAATATCTTTGCTCCAAGTATTCCATGACATCAGATAACAATTGTATCTGCCTTGTTTTTCTAATTTGACTCTCATATAATTGTAGAGTATCTCTGTCAAATTTCCTAGGTAGTATTTGTGCAAATATTATGTCCACTTCATCGGACAAATTTGTTTTAATTTTAATTAAGTGCACTGACTCATTAACTATGTCAATCACTCCCTTTATACTTTTTGCGGACTCATTGTCGATCATCGGTAAATCAACGATCCGATTTAACTGTTCGGAAAATACCCTCCGATTATTTTTATACCGCTTGGTTAGCAGTTCCCAAGCGGCACTATAATTGTCAGCTGAACCTGACAATAGATGAGCTGCCATGCTCTTAGCTTCGCCTTTTAACGCGGATTTTAAATAATTGAACTTAAGAGCAAGACTTAAATCTTCTCTTTTTTTCAATTAACTCCGTAAATAATTCTACAAACAGGTCCCACTCTCTAGGTTCTCCAGAAAATGTGGGTACCTGAATCTTCGGCAACACCGGTAGTTCGCCCCTCACGGTAACATTCTCAACTGATGTCCAGGGCCTATGGGCTCAGGCGGTACCGGTGCCGGTCAGTGCACCAGATTTCCTTGTTCTTCAGTAGCCTCTTCTTTGCAACTATCCTGTTGCCTTGCAAATGCGTCGTTCATCTGCTTCTTGTTGCCGACTTGCAACTGCCTCGTTAATCTGCTTCTTGTTGCCAGTCGACTTGTAACCGCCTATAGTGCATATATAGGCGAGGATGTTTTTTTTTTTTAACTTTCGATATTAGGGCTTCGAATACGCCACACACAAAAACACTCCGCCGCCGAAATTATATCAAAGAATTCTTAGACTCTAAGAGGCGACAATTGTTCTTAAAAATGCTTACTCTAATGTTTATATTAATGCTTGTTTATATCATGCACAGCATTGGCGACTTGATATTGCGCCGTTGTTAAATCTTAAGTGCTTTTCCACAGAGTGTGGACGCATGTTTGGTTTGGTTTTTGAGCCATGAATCTGTATCAGCTATTTTTGTTTATTTCTTTGTTCAATCTGATTTGGTGAAGCCATTTCAGATGAACACGATGTTTATTCTTAAACAAACAACATCAACTCAATGGTTATTGGGATTGTTGTTGGCCTCATTGGCAGGTGTTGATCAATAGTAGTACAAAATAATTGTGCAGCAGGGCGCTGGCTCGGGCTCTGGCTCTGGCTCTGATCACAATGAGCGGAAAATATTATAACTGCGACCATTCAATGTAAAATCTAGAATCCAAAACGAGTACTGGGCCCAGGGGCAGGCGAGCAGTTCTTTTGCGTTATCGAGGCCTAAACTTGAACCAAGCATGTTGAAAGACATTGAGAAGCTTATCAGTAGCTCAAATTGAGCTTGATGAAGTCTCATAATTTGGCTTATCACTCGTAGCCCAGGGGCGTAGTGAATGAAAGGAAAATTAATAAACTGAATCAATGCCTAATGTGAGATACGTCCATGACAATGCTCTAAGCATTGGACAGGGTTGAAAATCTAAATTTGTCAGATATTTTGCCCCAATTTCAGTATTTGCCGAAGTGTAGAACGTGAAAGGTGAACCAACTGAGGAAACTTCCAGCAAAATGAATGCTGGGTCGTTGCTAGTAATAAGCCTCTGTTTGGCTTTATTGGTGAGTTTGGAGCAGGCAAAAAAATTTGAGTTTTCATTGACTTTCTCATTTCCGTCTGAGCAGTTTGAATGTCACTCATTCCATGGTGGACTATCAGAGGAAAATATAAAAAGATTGGCACGATTTACACAATGATCGGCCACGTATGAGGAAGTACCTTGTTTTACCCAGTGCTATATTGGGGAGATTAGGCGTCTATGACCCAGAGCGGGGTTTCAATAAAGAGGCGACTGTTAAGCATTTTGGACATCCCCTATACAATGCCTGCAAGGAGAAATTAGCATTGATAGCAGCTGTGATCATGCTAAGGAGGACAATGCCAGCTATAGACACTGATTATTCTTCCTATTTCACAGATGGAGAACGATCCATTCATTTAGATCGAGAAACTGCTAAATGTAACAGAAAGAGCCAAAACAGTCATGAAGGAATGCCTGCAGC
>NW_027173284.1:0-87983 GCF_018151085.1 Drosophila tropicalis
GGGCCCAAAACGCGCTTAAACTACATAATTTTGGTATCAAACGAAAGAGAAAAAGCACGAGCACGACCTCAGGTGCGCCTTGGCGATTTATTTCGTAGTTTTTGAGTAATTAACAAAAGAAAATTAATATTTTTAGCGGGACTATAGCTAAAAGTAGCTTTTTCCGGCTAAGAAAAGCTGTTCAATTTTGAGATGGTGTTGCCAAATGCCGAATTTAGGATACTCGAATACGCGGGCTTTTTGAATCTTTTGTTCGCACTATTCTCAACAAACGAAAATATTGTTGAGTTTACAATATTTCTTGATTTTATAGAACAAATATAGTTTAGAATACAATATTCGGCTGCCAGAGCAGCCGAATATTCCTCGACTTTGAGTTTAGATTAAAATATTTGGCTACCAGGTCAGTCAAACAGCGCGCCAAATAAAAAATAGCGATTGACAACACTGAAATCTAGCTTTACCCGATTTTTCCACTTTTCAACACTGAAATCTCGAGTAGTAATAGTAAACATTTACCGAGCGGGTTAACCGCGTGTTGGGCCCCATGTTGGGTAAACTGACGGAACCTGTGGACCATGCAGATTGGGTCCAACAACTGCCGAACATAGAGTTTGCATTGAATAACTCCGTCCACTCCACAACCAAATTTGCCGCTTCCGTACTTCTATTCGGTGTTGAACAACGAGGTGTGGTAGTAGACGAACTAACCGAACGGTTGGGTGAGAGAACGGAGGAGGTCGATGCCTCAGAGGTAGACGTCCGGAGATTAGCCTTCCGTAACATTGTTAAGTCCCAAGAATATAATTCGGAATATTATTCGAAGCATCACCTCCCTGCCGTTAGTTTTGAGGAGGGGGATTTCGTAGTTATCAAGAATGTGGATACTTCGGCAGGCACAAACAAAAAGCTCATCAGGCGGTATCGTGGTCCGTATGTGGTTCATAAAAAACTTCCGAATGACCGATATGTTATCCGGGATGTAGAGGGCTCCCAAATCACCCAACTACCATATGATGGGGTCCTAGAAGTCTCCAAACTAAAGCTATGGGTTGCCCTTGATCAAGATTGCACTTCTGATAAACAAACAAAGGCAACACCAGCCACTTAAGATTCTTATTTACCCCCTTCATTGTTAACAATTGGAATCGAGGTCGATTCCTCTTCAGGACGGCCGAGTTGTAAGATCCCAATTATTTACAAGTCTGTTAAATGCTCATGTACATACCGAAACCGGTGTTGTAGTATCGATTGTTAGTAATAAGTATCGATTGTTAGTAATAAGTATCGATTGTTAGTATTTTAAGTATCGATGGTATATATTGGTACGCGACCTAAGGTCACACTAGAGCGTGGCGTCTTTCGTTCTTCTTCCTGCAACCACCAAACGAGCCAGACATACAGCTGCTCATCAGGAAAAGAAATCTTTTGCCATCGATACTTATACATTTATCTTTCAGAAAATAAATACGTGACTAAAATACATATTACTAAAACTAAATCTAAAACTTTTAATACTTACCAACACACCTACATAAATATCATAAACATGCTACAAAATCAAATAAATTACCTAAATCAAACAATCAAAAATAATACTTACCACGAAAATTAATATTAAAATATATATAAAACAATCTAAATCATAAAATATACCAAACAATATAAACCATTCATACTTACCAAAATATTACCTAAAAAATCATAAACATACCTAAAAATCATAAAACATAATATATAATCTGTCAACACAAAAACCTAAATCATAAAAATAAAAGAAATTGTAAACACCTATTTATTGGAAAAATATGATAACGATTAATTTGTATTTCCTGGATTTTATCTTTGGTTTTTCTGCGCAGATGCAACTTGCTCGTTGCGTCGCCGGAAGAGAAGAGAGACGCCGTCTCTCAACCTATCGAGGACTTATCGCTAACAATCGATACTTATTACTAACAATCGATACTTATTACTAACAATCGATACTTATTACTAACAATCGATACTACAATACCGGTTTCGGTATATACATGAGCATTTAACAGACTTTGTAGATAATTGGAATCTTACAACTCGGCCGTCCTGACGAGGAATCGACCTCGATTCCAATGGTTAACAACGAAGGGGGGTAAATAAGAATCTTAAGTGGCTGGTGTCGCCTTTGTTTGGCTATCAGAAGTGCAATCTTGATCAGGGGCAACCCATAGCTTTAATTTGGAGGCTTCTAGGACCCCATCATATGGTAGTTGGGTGATTTGGGAGCCCTCTACATCCCGGATTACATATCGGTCATTCGGAAGTTTTTTATGAACCACATACGGACCACGATACCGCCTGATAAGCTTTTTGTTTGTGCCTGCCGAAGTATCCACATTCTTAATAACTACGAAATCCCCCTCCTCAAAACTAACGGCAGGGAGGTGATGCTTCGAATAATATTCCGAATTATATTCTTGGGACTTAACAATGTTACGGAAGGCTAATCTCCGGACGTCTACCTCTGAGGCATCGACCTCCTCCGTTCTCTCACCCAACCGTTCGGTTAGTTCGTCTACTACCACACCTCGTTGTTCAACACCGAATAGAAGTACGGAAGCGGCAAATTTGGTTGTGGAGTGGACGGAGTTATTCAATGCAAACTCTATGTTCGGCAATTGTTGGACCCAATCTGCATGGTCCACAGGTTAGTCAGTTTACCCAACATGGGGCCCAACCCGCTCGACTTGGCCGTTGGCCCGGGGGTGAGGCAGTGGCATTCATCACATGAATTATATTATTGGCCTTCAGAAATTCTTCAAACTCGGAGGAAGTAAAGCAGGTACCTCGATCGCTGATGATTCGGCGGGGTCTACTGTAATTTGCGAAATACTGAGATTCTAATGTCTGGCATACTTCACGTGAATTCGTCGTGGCGGCAGGGTACAGTTTCACAAATTTGGTGAAAGCGTCAATGACAACCAGAAGATACTTTTTCTTAGAACGTATGGACGGAAGGGGGCCCAAATGGTCAATATGGACGGTATCAAACGGAAGGGGCACTTTCGGAATACTATGTAGCGTGACACGGTGGTCCGAAGCGGACGCGGAGTAGTAGATACACTTGAGGCAATTTTTAATGTAATTGTTAACATAAGACTTCATACACGGGAACCAGTAATGCTTCTTGATCTGTGCACAACATTTCTCCGTGGCCATATGGCCAAGCTTCTCGTGCACTACTCGTATGACATGATTTATCATTTCGGAAGGGACATAAAGTTGGGGTACACTCGTCGAGGACAGGCGGTACACTACTCCATCTCGCAGTTCGAAATCCGCTATCTCATATTTCTCTAACTCATCTCGGAGTTTGACAATCTCAGGGTCCCGGTTCTGGGTTAACTGCAGTTGGAAGTCGAGGTTTATATCGTCAACGTATGCGGCAGTTTCTATTCTGCTTAGAGCATCAGCATGGGGCATACCAACCCCCGAGCGGTGTACAATCGTGTAGTTATAGTTTTCCAACAGCAGGGCCCAGCGAGAAATCTTGGCGGAATGTCCACCATTGCTCAGTGTCAGCGCAAGGGAATTACAATCGGTCACGATTTTGAACGGGATGAACTTAAGGTATGTCTCAAAACGTTTCAAGGAATACACTATAGCTAACGTCTCTAGCTCATAACTGTGTAGTTTCGATTCAGCGGCGGAGGCCATCTTAGAGAAGGACACTGGGTGTAATTTACCGTCTGTTTGTTTCTGGAGGAGCACTGCTCCAAAACCAATTGAACTAGCATCGCAGTGTAACTCTGTTTCAGACTTCGGGTTGTAAATAGATAACACGGGGGGATTCGATCAATTTCAACTTCAGTGTTCGGAAAGCTTCAAGGCATTCATCGGAGAAGACATAAGGGGTATCTTTTTCTTAACAATCGGGACAGCGGACACGCAATCTTAGCGAAACCTGATACAAATCGGCGGAAGTATGAGAATAGGCCTAGGCAACGCTCTAGTTCCTTGCTATCCCTTGGAATGGGCAAATCCCGTATCGCCTGAATATGAGCTGGTTTAGGCGTGATACAGGCGGAATTGGCTAAGTAGCCCAAGTACTCTAGCTCCCTATACGCAAAACGGCATTTCGTCAGCTTCAGGCAAAAGCCCGTTCACTCTTAACACATACAATATTTCCTTCAGAATCTCAAGGTGGGTTTCAAAGTCATGCGACGCGACTAGAATGTCGTCCATATATATCACCAGTTGACCTCGGTTTATAAATTCCTTAAGGACAAAATAAACGAATCTAGCGAACACGGAAGGGCCATTACAAAGTCCGAAGGGCATGCGTACATTTTCAAACTGGCCATCAGGGGTTACAAAGGCAGTATATTTGATTGAGTCTGGGTGCATTTTCACATGGTGGAAACCGTTCTTCAAGTCCAAGATAGTGAAGAATGATTTGCCACCCAGATGTTCAATGCAATCATCTATCAGAGGAATCGGAAAATGATCTCGAACTGTAATTTTGTTCAACGGGCGGTAATCTACACACTTCCTTAGGGTATTGTCCTTTTTGCGTACAGGGACAATCGCTGCAGCGTAAGGGGAACTACTGTGGCGAATAATGCCAGCTTTCAAGAGATCGTCACAAATCTCACGCACCTCGATGCGTTCGTGGTGCGACAGACGGCGGGGGCGGCAGAAAATCGGAGTTTGGCTAGTCAATTCTATTTTCATCTCATAGTTCGTGGGTTTGATTAAATCTGGATCAACTTGTACATACGAAGTGGAAATAAAAGACTTAAGGGCTGCGGTTTGCTCTTCCCGTAACGCGGGCTCTATATCAAAAGTCTAATTCACTGACAGCAGGGAGCTCAATGGCATTTATCGCCATAAGTGCATCGTTGAATGTTTCCGAAGGTACAGCAGAAGTTTTCGGAAGGGGAGAATCAGACAACAATTCGGCAGATACAATCTCATTCCTATTATACGGCAGTATCACTCTCTCTTCCATAAATATGTCAAAGGACTTCAGAACAGCAGTAAGATTTGGATTTATACATTCAGTCGGTTTATTCATGAGTATCAACGATTCTTTTCCATATTTCAGTTCTTTCAGTTTACAGAGTCTAATATTAATTTTATACAGAAGATCTCTACCTATAATCATCGGCAGTTCGGTTGCTTGGTTCGTCAGGACTTCAAACGTATGTATTGTATGTGTGTTGCGGAGGCGAACCCTACACTGGACTTGGCCTAAGGACAGAAGTTGGCTATTTCCTAAACCACGGCAGTTCAATGTACGGGGGCTAAGACGGCAGTTGGAGGGGACTTCAGATTGACGGATAAAACTCTTTGGACTGCCCGAATCAAGGAGAGCAAACATATCTATAAATCTCCTATCTTGCACTTCATCACAAACAAAAGCAACACTCACCCGTTGTAAATGGTCTAGTCGATTTCCCGCTTCATCAGCGGCGGCGGCAGCAGTGATATTGGTGGCATTTCCAATTCGAGACGGGCAGTTTTTGTAGCTGTGGCCCACTATGCCACACTTGAAACATGAATTCGGAGGTCTCATTGGTTTCGGGCATTGACTCTTGTAATGCCCCCATCCTGAGCAGTTGAAGCATCTGGTCTCACTCGTGACGGTGCCTGACGATTTGTTTCCAGGCGCCACGGCAGTTGTTGTTGGCTGCGCCTTCACACTATTGCTTTGTCTGGAGGCAGCGGCCTGCATACGGAGGCGCTCGTAGCGTTCCAGTAGGGGCTTCAGTTCAGCCATTGTCCGAGCTGAGTACAGCATGCCGACTCGAGTAGAGTTGTCCCGCAATCCATCAATGATCAGGTCGACCAGCTCGTTCTCCGGAATCGGAGCATTCATGGCAATCTCCTGCATCTCGATTGCGAATCTTAAACATCCCTCGCCTGCCTTGATGCGCCGGCCACGCAGAGCGTGGTACACTTCCTCGATGCTACACGAGCGTCCAAATTCTCGCAAGAGGATTGCCTTCAATTCTTCGTAGCTTTGCACCGATACCGTGCGCAGCAGCACCGCCGCCGTACCTTCCAGCATACGACGGCATGCGACCAACCGTAGGCGGTCGTTCAACTGCGGCGGGCACAGCAGCGGCGGCGGCGGGTGCAGAGGCGGCTGGTACAACAGTGGCAGCGGGCGCAGAGGCGGCGGGCACAGCAGCGGCAGCGGGCACAGCAGTGGCAGCGGCGGCAGCGGGTGCAGAGGCGGCGGGCACAGCAGTGGCAGCGGGCACAGCAGTGGCAGCGGGTGCAGAGGCGGCGGGCACAGCAGTGACAGCGGCGGCAGCGGTTGTGGGCACAGCAGCGGCGGCAGCGGGTGCAGAGGCGGCGGGCACAGCAGCGGCGGCAGCGGGTGCAGAGGCGGCGGGCACAGCAGCGGCAGCGGGTACAGCAGTGGCAGCGGGTGCAGAGGCGGCGGGCACAGCAGCGGCAGCGGTGGTGGGCACAGCAGCGGCGGCAGCGGGTGCAGAGGCGGCGGGCACAGCAGCGGCGGCAGCGGGTGCAGAGGCGGCGGGCACAGCAGCGGCAGCGGGTACAGCAGTGGCAGCGGGTGCAGAGGCGGCGGGCACAGCAGCGGCAGCGGTGGTGGGCACAGCAGCGGCGGCAGCGAGCACAGCGGCGGCAGCGGGTGCAGAGGCGGCGGGCACAGCAGCGGCAGCGGCGGGCACAGCAGCGGCAGCGGCGGTGGGCACAGCAGCGGCAGCGGGCACAGCAGTGGCAGCGGGTGCAGAGGCGGCGGGCACAGCAGCGGCAGCGGGTACAGCAGTGGCAGCGGGTGCAGAGGCGGCGGGCACAGCAGCGGCAGCGGTGGTGGGCACAGCAGTGGCAGCGGGTGCAGAGGCGGCGGGCACAGCAGCGGCAGCGGGCACAGCAGCGGCAGCGGGCACAGCAGCGGCAGCGGGTACAGCAGTGGCAGCGGGTGCAGAGGCGGCGGGCACAGCAGCGGCAGCGGTGGTGGGCACAGCAGAGGCAGCGGGCACAGCAGTGGCAGCGGGTGCAGCGGTTACAACGGGGGGCGAATATAGCCGCAGCGGGGCCGGCAGGGGAGAGTATGACGGCAGCAGCGGGCCCAGCAGGGGCGAGTGTGGCAGCGGTTGGCCCAGCAGGGGCGGAGGTGTCATCAGTTAGCACAGCAGGGGCTCGTATGGCGGCGGTTGGCCCAGCAGCGGCGGGCCCGGCAGGGGCGAGCATGTCAGCAGCGGGCCCAGCAGGGGCGAGTGTGGCAGCGGTTGGCCCAGCAGGGGCGGTTGCGGCAGCGGCGGGCCCGGCAGGGGCGAATGGGGCATCGGTTAGCCCAACAGGGGCTCGTATAGCAGCAGTTGGCCCGGCGAAGTCGAGCATGTCAGCAGTTGGCCCGGCATGGGCGAGTATAGCAGCAGTTGGCCCGGCAGGGGCGAGTGTGGCGGCAGTTGGCACAGCGGCTCTCGGTACTGCAGCGGCAGACGCAGCAGCGGCGGCTCCTGTGGCCGTCGGTACTGCAGCGGTAGTCACAGCAGTGGGTGCACCAGCAGCGGTGGGCGTGGAGGCGGCCGTCCTAGATGTGGAACGTCTGGCGCGCCGTGTCCCGAAATATGTATCCTTTCGGGTGGTCATCCCACTTCTGAGTTGTAAACACCTATTTATTGGGAAAATATGATAACGATGAATTGGTATTTCTTGGATTTTATCTTTAGTTTTTCTGCGCAGATGCAACTTGCTCGTTGCGTCGCCGGAAGAGAAGAGAGACGCCGTCTCTCAACCTATCGAGGACTTATCGCTAACAATCGATACTTATTACTAACAATCGATACTTATTACTAACAATCGATACTAATTACTAACAATCGATACTTATTACTAACAATCGATACTACAATACCGGTTTCGGTATATACATGAGCTTTTAACAGACTTTGTAGATAATTGGAATCTTACAAAATTATATAAAGAAATATTAAAATTAACACTTACTACCAATCCAAGCTCTAAACTAACAAACATAAAAAGAAATCATAATACTTACCTCAATTTATATTCCTAAATCGCAAACATACTAAACACTATATCTATACTTACCTACTATACCACCTAAGCTGAAATTTTTATCTATGTCTTTGTTTTTAAGAAATTATATGTAATCAATTTTTTAGAGGGTATTATGTCGCCCATATAGACTGTAAGTAGGGAAAAAATTGTGAAGATCTCAGTGGAGATATATACAATAAAGTGGCCAGCAGCAATTCAGTTGCTTGGCTATAGGCAATCGCTTCGGCAGCCTAAACAGAAAAATACCTACTTTAACTATTAAAATTACAACAAATTCACAACACACCTAAAACAAAATAAAAATCACTCCATATTATAAATAAAAATTAAAACTAATCAGCGGACTCTTTCTGGTCGGCGCCTTTGGATCCGACATCTCCAATCCTGATGCACAAAACCTATAAATAAAAAGAAATTAAAATACGAACTAGTTAAAATTGCAACAAAAATCAAAACAACAAGCTATTCAACTAAATAAACATGCAAATCTAAAACTAAGCAAAACAAATCAACTAAACACAGATAAAACATACACAACACACAACCAAAACAACACGCACTACACCACAACAACACAAACTGCCACATGGCAGCCAACTATAACAATGAGACGTCCCACCTGGCCCCAATACGCATGGATGACCTGTTGGGATCGCTCTGGGGATGTCCTCAACACACTGGGCCTCCATTCCAAATGCGCCGGCACCTGTAGAACAAGAAAAGAAGGATGAATCTGGGAATCCTACCCCGGAAAATCTCTTTTTCTCTCCTTCCAGATTCAATACTTACCTGCCATTGATGCCTGGCGGCCTCATAACCTGGCCGTCAGCCCTAAGACCATGTCATAAATGCGACAACAAATGCTGGCCACAAACGCTCCACCAGTGAACCTACCTGTGGGTCCTCCTTAACCTCGTCGCAAGATGCCTGGAAACATGCGGTACCAAAAAAAAAAAACAAATATATACAAGAAATTATTATAATTAATTCGCAAATTGGGCATTGTTTACATTTACTTACCTAATGTGACCAAACCCGGCAAATCGAACAACATGCCCATACCAATGCTAAGTCTATGTTAAGTAGCAGCCAATGTAAATGGATGCCGATACTTACCTATCGCATACACTTACATTGGCTTTGAAAAATTTTCTTACCAAATACTCTAAATAATTTTATTAAAACTAATCTAATTCATGCAACAAGCTAACTACACTAACAATTCGAAAAAATTTAATTACATGCAACACTTAACATAACTCTATAAACTGATAACAGCACCAACAAATGTTAAACTACAGTCGATAACGGAAACAAAATACATATGTTAACGACAGCCATAATTACTAATACATACAAAAGAAACACATTGATACAAACTTCATGATATTCACATGAAAAATAACTCGACTTCAACATAAAAAACTTAAAACTACACAAGCTACCTCTATCTCTCACATGTAATCAACTAAAACAATGCCCAAGATTATTCTAAAACTAGTTCTATCAACAAACCTACCTACATACTATGCTAAACAAGCAAACCCTGAAACTTTTAATACACACTGCACACTGGTCAAGCTACTATTGAACATGCAACAAAAAAATAATAAGAGAAATCAAAAACACTCCGAAATTAGCAAAAATCAGGGAAAACATTCTAAAAAAATATTTCAAATTGAACTAAACAATAAAAATGGGCAAAACATAAAAAAAAAGCAACAATAAAATATATACAAAAATAATAAAACTAACACATAAAATAAACTAAAAACAAACCACAAAACAGACTTAACACTAAATCAATCTAAACATAATACATAATCACTAAAACTAAATCAAAAACATATAATACTTACCAACACACCCACCTAAATATCTTAAACACGCTATAAAATCAAATAAATTACCTAAATTAATCTAAACATAATACATATTACTAAAACTAAATCTAAAACTTTTAATACTTACCAACACACCTACATAAATATCATAAACATGCTATAAAATCAAATAAATTACCTAAACCAAACAATCAAAAATAATACTTACCACAAAAAATAATATTAAAATATATATAAAACAATCTAAATCATAAAAAATAACAAACAATATAAACCATTCATACTTACCAAAATATTACCTAAAAAATCATAAACATACCTAAAAATCATAAAACATAATATATAATCTGTCAACACAAAATACTAATACTTACCCAATTATAACCATCTATAACACTATACTTACCAAATCAAATCAAAATATCTATAAACATACCTAAAAATCATGAACCTAAATCATAAAAATAAAAGAAATTATATAAAGAAATATTAAAATTAACACTTACTACCAATCCAAGCTCTAAACTAACAAACATAAAAAGAAATCATTATACTTACCTCAATTTATATTCCTAAATCGCAAACATACTAAACACTATATCTATACTTACCTACTATACCACCTAAGCTGAAATTTTTATCTATGTCTTTGTTTTTAAGAAATTATATATAATCAATTTTTTAGAGGGTATTATGTCGCCCATATAGACTATAAGTAGGGAAAAAAAAATTGTGAAGATCTCAGTGGAGATACATACAATAAAGTGGCCAGCAGCAATTCAGTTGCTTGGCTAAAGGCAATCGCTACGGCAGCCTAAACAGAAAAACCCCCCAGATATGGCTTTCGGACAATATCGACAAAACATGGTCACACCCCCGCTTCCCCAAACGGAGCCCCTCGTCTGGCCGGCAGAGCGCGTTTTCCGGGAGGAGATGTTCGTCCTGCCGTACCCAGGGCCGGACCCTGATGAAGTACTCGCCGTCCCAATGGAGGACTACAGAGTCCCAGCCGCCGATGACCAGGGATCCAAGTCCCACTCTCCGTCCCACCGTGTAAGCGAACTTCGCTTGGCAGACGAGATCAGTCGTTGCAGTTCCTCTTCACCATTCCTGTCTAATAACCCCACTAACATTTCCTTTCACGCTTCCTTTTCCCAGTTCAAGAGGCAACGGATCTCGGCCAAGCGGGCTTCGCTTGGCAGACGAGATCAGTTGTTGCTACTCCTCTTGGACTCTCCTTCTACTCCTTTCCCTTTCCTTTCCCCCCTTCAGGTGGTCTCGGTCGCTTATCCTAATACTCGTCAAGGTCTCCAGATCAAATAAATGTTCTGTAGACTGGACTCTGGGACTGAGAATTGTACCCCAGCCAGAGCTTCCTTACATGTTGAAGACATGTAATAGATGGTTTTCAACAATCGAGAATCCCTTACAAAGGAGTTTGGGCAGTAGCAAATATGAAACCATGGCTAGGAAATACGTGGAATTAAATTCATATTGTAAGGAGTCCTGGAGTACCCCAGTCAGGATAGGCCGAATTGTAGCAGTTACTAATACACATTGCAATAATACAATAAAATACACATGATCCACATGATATATATACACACATAATTATAAGCAATCAAGAACAAAAGAGAATTAATAAAGAACATTCTGAGTTTGACATTGAAGAAGCAAGCATCGTGTGACTACACTAGAAAACCCGGCAAACGTTGTTTTGCCAAATAATTTTCTACCTTTTCTAGTGTAGACCAAAAATAGCTTACTTATTGTAAGTATGTGTGTGTGTTAGAAACCACAGCGAAGCGGTGACCCCGCCTGATAAGAAATCTTTTCCCAGTTTGCCCCCACCTCCACTTTTTCTATTTTGACGAAACGCATTAAATTGCTTCGATTGTGGAGAAGCTCCTGGAGCTGCGAAATGATGGACCTGCTTACGGAGGTATATATTCTAGATGATGCATTGGCTTCGTCTCTATCATCACCGATTAAGTGCATTTGAAGAAATTTATGTTCACTATCTGGGAAGGGGAGCAGGGCGCTAGCTTTGTGATAGATTTGCCCTTTGACTTTGAATTGGGCAGCCACAATTTACGCACCAAATGACTTCATTTGGAAGCAGGAATTATATTTCTTCATGGTTGATAGGAAATGATTTGATTCAGTAGTGGATCCGAAAAGTAGAGTTCACAGTGCCTCTGGTGGTGCTTCAAGTTGAGGTAATTTGATTTTGCTGCCAGCACAACAAATTTCTTTCGTTTCATTATTGAACTTCAGAGCCTGAGTAGTGCAGACATGACTCTGCTGGCCAATGTCGACATAGCGGCTGGAGCCGTAATCAACAGCTGGGTCATATTGAAATGCAATTCGATGGTATTGCTAATGTCGATCTAGTCTTATCTGTGTGCGGGATTCAGCTACCCTTTCAGTTTACTTTTTTGCAAGCGAAGCAATAGAATTGGTGCTGACCACGACTCTTGCAAACGCTCATGCTGAAGCCTGGCTGCACGCCTTTCGCCTGGTTCCAAAAAGAATCCCCTGATTTGCCTTAGCCGCTCCGCTTCCAGTACCAATTCCCGCTCTTCTTCAGTCCTATTCGAAACATTGCTCCGGATTCATTCTACGTTGCGAGTACGACGACCCCAATTCGCTTTTTTAGGAGGCATTTAGTTTGTAACTAAACGAGGAATGAATGAATTTCCTACAACGTGGTTGACATGTAGCTGCCCCAGCCTACTGCGGTCGATACACGGAAAGCCGTTATAAAAACCCATTTTATTCGCGCTATTATTATTTTCTGAATATTTTTTCCCGTAAGAACCTTTTCCTAATAATAAAAACACAACAAAAAAAGAATTATTAAAATCGGTCCAGACATGCAAAGACATGCATGACCAAGCAAAACGGGTTTAATTTTTACCCTCCAGTACCAAATGTCCCCGGTCGACAATGTCGCCGCATCGTCGACTATACCGAAGTCGGCAGAATTAAATTCTGCCGGCGTCGACATGCAAAAACCAGCCGACGGTGCCCGAACTATCCAATGTCGTCATCGAAACACTTCGGCTACCGAAAAGAGTTGAGCAAACACAATTTCTTGATAAAAATTGCCACAAAAAAAAAAAAAGACAAGAATAGGAAAAATGCAGCATAAAATTATATTTATTTTCATGACGGCTTTTCCATACCCTTGTTACTTATGGATGAGGGAAAAATTTGAACATTATTACCATATATGTACATATTATTTTTATATATACATAATTTGTCAATAACTTGTTACTTATACATAAATTGATCATTAAATAAGCATGTTTTTTTGATGTGAAACATACATATAGTAATATATCCGCCACTCCATCCACTCACACCACTCAATTTCCCACTCCAATCACCCACATAACTTGATCCCCCTTTAGTCTAGAAAACAGCGGATGTTTACTGCAAGCGAGACTAAACAAAAAATCCTATAAACAAATGTCCCCAAAAATCTTCCAAGCGTGAGAACGCTTAGTTAGCAAAAAATCAATAAGCCAATCAAAATCCAGATCCCTTGTCACCAGATAAAAAGCTCCTAATACTAATATCAAAAGCTTTTTAACCAAACTTTAATTATATCTGTATGAATAATCATAAGTTAGTTCTTAAGACGCTTTGTTTCAATAAAGTTCGTTTTTGAGTCTCACCAATCCAAATTTCTTTTTTTTTTTAATCAATGAAAGAATCGGATTTATAACTGGCGCAGTCGGTAGGATAAAACGAAATAACTTAGTGCGTGCAAAACTTTGTGTATAAGTGACCGTTACGGATATCGAATCTAAGGTTGCGTTATAAGCAAAACTTTTTTTGTATCATTAAATAAATTGTGCGAAACTTGTGTCAAGCCACCGCTACAGATATCAAATCTAAGGTTGGCCCGTGATCAAGACTTTTTGTGCTAAAAACAAGTAAAGGAGCTGTAAGCAACTAAAGCCCAAAGCCCTCGAAAAATTTTTTTCGTTTTATCCTAAAAAAGAACCTTTCGTGCAGTCAAAAGCGCGACATCGAATCTTGAAGTTCTAAATATATTCTAATTAAAGATGACACTGGAACTATCAGAAACACATCTGAACCAAGCACTTACCATGCTTAGACAGTTGCCCAATTTCGATGGTAACGCCTTGACCCTGAGCACGTTCATACGGAGAGTTGACTACATTCTACAACTCTACCCGACGAGGGACATCCGTCAACATAGCTTGATGTATGGTACTATAGAGATGCAGCTCACTGGAGATGCACAACGGATATCACAACTAGCGCACGCCAACAATTGGAGCGAGTTGCGGGCCGCCCTCATCAGCGAATATAAGGTGCAAACGCCTTATGAAGAGTTACTACGACGGCTATACCATACTTCCTTTGGAGGAAACCTTCGTAAGTTTATTGAAGATTTAGAACATAAGTCTTTTATTATAATTAATAAGTTAGAATTAGAAGGCGATGCCGCCAATACCATTTTATACACAAATGCCATGAATAACACAGTCAAAGAAGTCATTATTAAAAAATTACCAGACAAGCTTTATATGACATTAGCGAAGTTTGATATTTCAACAGTGTCTAATCTGAAACAAGTAGCCCAGAGAGAGGGTCAATATGAAAACAGCTCCACAGAGAAACCAAAAACTAACAATCAAAGTAATTCAGGAAATTCGAATTACAAATCAAACCAAAACCATTCAGGGCAGAACTATTATAAGCAAAACCACCAATACAATAATTCAAATCATACCAATTCCCAAAATAACCAACAGCTTCGAGAAGAATTTCAACAAAATCTTAATCAGGGCAGACAAGAAAATCCCCTTAATTATCAGATTCAGAATCAACCTCAGAATCAAAACCCTGTGGTAAATCAACCCACTAAAAGGCAAAGAGAGAGTACCAGTGGTCAGAGTAAAATGGAATGGTCCGAAAATTTTCATCAATCAGCCTCGGATCAGATAGCTCAGACAGAACAGTTGGATCAAATAGATCAACCGAATACCTCCAATCAAATCCCTATGTCCAACTAAAAATCAATAACATTCCTTTAAAGTGCGTTATAGATACAGGCTCTTCAATAAATATTATCAACGAAAATTATTTAAATTTTCCAGAAACATCAGAAAATTTAAATGTTCAAACAATAAAAGGAATAATTGAGCTTAACAAAAGCGTATCTTTTGCACCAAGCAAGCTTTGCCCCAACCATCAAAAATTTTATTGCCATAAATTTTCATCAACATATGACATACTATTAGGTAGAAAATATCTCAAAGCATGTCAGGCCGTTATTAATTACGAAGAAAATAGTGTAACATTATCAAATCACAAATTCTATTTCAAATACACCAATAAAGAAGAAAAAGAAGAATCAATACCCAGAGTTTGAATATGAAGCATTCGCACATGAAATAAATAACGGTATCGAGGAAAGAAACGAATTTAGACTTGATCATTTAAATTCAGAAGAAATAGAAATGTTAAAGAAAATATTGCATGAATTTAGCGATATCCAGTATAGGAAAGGTGAAAATTTGACCTTTACCAGTACAATAAAACACAACATCAGAACTAAACACGAAGACCCAATTTACAAACACCCATACAAATACCCACTAATCTTTGACGAAGAAGTCAATAAACAAATTAATGAAATGATAGAACAGGGAATCATTCGGAAATCGAAATCGCCCTATTGTTCACCAATCTGGATCGTACCTAAAAAAGAGGACGCATCCAAGGAACAAAAGTTCCGCCTAGTAATCGACTATCGTAGTCTAAATGAGATTACCGTCGATGACAAGTTCCCAATACCAGTAATGGATGAAATATTAGACAAACTTGGAAAATGTCAATATTTTACAACCATTGACCTCGCCAAGGGATTCCATCAAATCCAAATGGACCCTAAATCAATCGAAAAAACCGCATTTTCAACTAAACATGGTCATTACGAGTACACACGAATGCCATTTGGGCCAAAAATGCCACCAACAAACATTTGGACTAAAAAAGCCCCAAAATTCAAAGATGTATGAACAATTTATTAGAAGACTTAATCTATAAAGATTGTTTAGTCTACTTAGACGATATTATTGTTTATTCCACCTCATTAGAAGAACATTTGGCATCACTAAAAAGGTCTTTGCTAAATTGCGCAATGCTAATCTAAAACTACAATTAGATAAATGCGAGTTCTTGAAAAAGGAAACAGAATTTTTAGGTCACGTCATAACTACAGAAGGAATCAAACCAAACCCAGACAAAGTCAAAGCTATTCTAAAATTTCCAATCCCGAAAACCCCGAAAGAAATAAAATCATTCTTAGGCTTATGCGGATTCTTCCGTAAATTCATTCCAAATTTTGCACACATTGCAAAGCCTTTAACCCTTGGATTAAAGAAAGGAGCTAAGATTAACATAACCGACCCACATTATATTTCATCCTTTGAAAAATTAAAATGCCTCCTTATGAACGATCCCATACTTGCATATCCCGATTTTAAAAAACCATTTTTTCTAACCGCTGATGCTAGCAATATAGCTTTAGGTGCTTTCCTCTCACAAGACCATAGACCTATTTCTTATGGTAGTAGAACACTAAACCAACATGAACTTAATTATTCAGCCATAGAAAAGGAATTACTATCTATCGTATGGGCAACCAAATATTTTAGGCCATACCTCTTCGGTAGACATTTTGAAATCCTAAGTGATCATAAACCCCTTGTCTGGTTGGACAATATCAAAGAACCTAACATGAAATTACAGAGATGGAAAATAAAATTGAACGAATTTGATTATAAAATAAAATACTTACCAGGAAAAGAAAATTATGTGGCAGACGCCCTTTCCAGAGTAAAAATAGATGAAAATCTTTTAGGTGAAGAAATAAGTAGTTCTAGAGCTACAGTACATAGTGCTCAAGAAGATAACGAAAACCTAATAGCCATTTCAGAAAAACCCCTGAATTATTACAATCGTCAAATAGAATTCAATAAATGCAACGAAAATAAAGTCAACGTTACTCACTATTTTCACAAAACGAAGATAGAAATATCATATGTAGAAATGACCAATCAGTTTGCTAAAGAAATTATTAAGGAATATTTATGCTCAAAAAATAACGCACTTTATATTCAAAACGACACAGATTTTCAAATACTTCAAGAAGCTTATCTTGAAATAATTAACCCAGACAGCCAAACAAAAACATTGAGAACCACTTACAAATTAAAAGACATTCCCACTTATGCAGAATTCAAAGAAATTATTCTTAAAAACCATAAATCATTACTTCATCCAGGTATCACTAAAACTCAAAACTGGTTTAAAGAAAAATACTATTATCCAGGCTATCAGAAATTAATTCAAAATTTCATTAATGAATGCCATATTTGCAATTTATCAAAATCAGAAAACCGAAATACCAAATTATCTTTTGAAACCACCCCAGAGATATTTAACGCTAGAGAAAAATACGTAATGGATTTCTATTTAATCGACAATCAACAATTTTTATCCTGTATTGATATTTATTCAAAGTACGCGACTTTAGTCGAAGTCAAAAGTCGAGATTGGCTTGAAACAAAAAGAGCAATCACAAAAATCTTTAACGATATGGGTAAACCCTTAGAAATCAAAGCAGATAAGGACTCAGCTTTCATTTGCATAGCTCTTCAAAATTGGCTACAATCAGAAAACGTTAATATAAGTATAACATCGAGCAAAAATGGTGTTTCAGACGTGGAAAGATTCCACAGAACTGTAAACGAAAAGCTAAGAGTTATTAATGCAGAGTCTAGTATAGAAGACAAGCAAAGACCAAATTTGAAACTATCCTTTACACATATAACCAATAAAACCAAACATCTAACGACAAACAGAACACCAGCAGATATCTTTATTTAAACAGGCACACCTCTTTATAATACACAAGCTAACAAAGCTAAACAAATTGATAAATTAAATGAAAATAGGAACGATTTTTATATAAATACACAGTATAAACAAGCCCCTTTAGTTAGGTCGAAAACGACAACACCCTTTAAGAAAACAGGGGAAATTACCCAAGTTGACGACAAACATTATATTGAAACAAACCGAGGTAGACAAACAACACACTACAAATCGAAATTCAAAAAGAAAAAGAAAACTCATCAAAGTAAATATACTAATTAATTTCAGAGATCCCAACATTACTATTTCTACTCTTATCAATGGTACACTCGACGCATAATCAAAGCATTGAAATTAATCCCATAAAGGCACCTAATGGATATCTTGTATTCAAAACAGGAACCATGGATTTACCCTCAGATTTCGAATATCATTATTTAACTGTAAACTTAACCAATATACAAACCACTTACAACAACTTGGTTGAGCAGTCAGAACCATATAAAAACATAGTCCACATTCAGTATTTAGTCGAAAAATTAAATCGCGAAATGAACGGCATAAAAATAATAAAAAGAAATAAGCGAGGACTTATTAACATAATAGGCACAGCACATAAATATCTTTTCGGCACCTTAGACCAATACGATAAAGAAGAACTTGAAGAAAAAATTGATAGTCTATCAGCAAATAGCGCCCAAAATAATGAACTTAATCATATCATTGAAGCAGTCAACAAAAACATAGAACTCCTAAATAATCTTACTATTCAACAGGATGCAGACAAAAAACTAAATATACTAATGTTCAACTTAGAGCATTTTACAGAATACATAGAAGACATAGTGTTAGGAGGTGCACTTGAAGCTAGGAAACTTAATGCAAGCTTTTAAACCATCAAAAAATTTAAAAAAAATACAGGAAAAAATATAAACAAGGAAGGCAGCTACTTGGTTAAAATAGACCCACAGAATGCACTATTAATGATTTCGCATATACCTAGACAAGTATCTACCACAGTCGCTATTTCAAATTTTTTTCCCATCCATATGAAATTAATTTAGCAGGATACATGTCAAGAAACTTACTAGATTCAAATTAGACTTCTGAAAGTCCATAAACGAAGATCAATAGGTCTATGGCATTAGAGCAAATAGGCGAACGATCTTGATAAATTCTTTTCAAATTGGTTACCGAGCGGATATTAGTCCTAACTTGCAGGAACGTGCCCAGAAAAAATTTACAATATTGTAACCAAAATTTTTCTTGGTTTGGTTAAAAAATAACCCAAAAAAATTTTAAAAACGAGTAAATACAAGGCGCATCCTTAAAAGCCTGGGCTTGAACTCTTGATTGAGAAAGAAAGTTCACCACATTGGTACATGTTGGTGTTCTCTATTTAAATAGCGGATATATTTCACTTTGAGTAAGTGACTAATCGGGTTTTCTTTGAATCATTTGAATCTGATAATTTTTGCAAATTGAAAATTTTGCACGGCAGGATTTGGAAAAAGTCTTGATATGTTCTTTGTTTTTGATGGTTAAAATAACCAAAGGAAATTAAAATCCGAGTAAATACAATCCTTGCTGCTTGAATTAAAGAAAAAGGTACATTGATTGCTGTTCTCTAATGAAAAGAAAAAATACTGCATTAACGACATTCACATTTTGATCATGATAATGAAAAAATGTATATAATTTTTCTTTGAATAAGAAGTAGACAAACGTAAAGCCCAAATTTTGGCGTCAATGATTGCCAAAGCCAGAATTCCAAGACATTTATGTTGGATAGTGCAGGCAGCGAAGAAGTATTCACCAAAGGGGACGAAGCAATTACATTGGCGACCATCTGATCAGTCAAATTTCGATACGACACGCGGCAAGCGGTGAAAAGTGAAAACAGCGAAAACACGCAGCCCAAAGAATAAATTGTATCCGAGTTAAAATAGTGAAAAAGTCTAGCCAGAGTGAAAATTAAGTAAAAAAAGGGTTTAAGCCAGAAAGCCGTAGTGAAAACGAAAATTTTTAACTTCTTCTTTTGTTTAAACCTAGGTAATATACTATAATCGAAAGCTAGTTAGTGTACAAGTAATAAATTTGTAATAAGAAAAAAAAAAAACAAAAAAGAGTTAAGCAAGTGAAAAAAAAAAAGGCATACAAAGAAGGAAACGCAAAGCAACATTTCGAGCCATTGTGCAAAACCAAAATTTTTTTTTAGTCGCGAGGTAACATACACTAAAAATGGAAAAAAAATGAGCAAAAACAAAAAAATGAGAAAATGAAATCTAATGCAAAATTGAAAGGTCAAAAAAAAATCTATAACAGAGGAAAAAGAAAGTGAAAATATAAAAGAAAAAAAAATTTAAAAACAACAAGCATGAGCAATTGCTTTATTTGGTAACGAAACGAAAAATGTGAACATAATTAATACAAAAAAAAAAAAAATTAAATTAAATCTATAGCCTCTACAGCAATTCCTCGAAGGCCTTCGTCGGACGCTACAAGGGTGAGTTTTTTCTACTACATTTTTTTGTTACCAAAATATAAAGCGAAGTCGGAGACGTTAAGCAAGAGTATTCAATGCAAAGACAAAAGCGAAAACAATTGTCGTTGCTTATCTCCACTCCGTTTGCCCCTCTATATATTTTATATGCTTCTAATGTGTTTCAAATAAAATCATGCGTAAAGAAAAGAAAAAAAGAGAATGTACTGAAAAGTGAAAAGTATCAAAAGAGAAAAAGGCAAGAGTGAATAAATATGCATAATTATTTATTAAAACATTTTGTATGTGAAGAGTTAAAAAAATTGAACGGTTAATTTTTATACGCTGCATATGTAAGCGTTGCGTTTTGCTTTTGCACAGTGGGTCGAAGTTTAAAAAAAAAAAAAAAAGAAAAAAAAAGAGAAGTTAATGTTCATGAAATTATGCCGAGTATTTAGAATATTTTTTTGTAGGATATTGATTTAATTATCTTTGAATATAAATCGATATGCGTTAAAGTTTCGAGCTATATATATTATTTTAGTAATTACAAATTAATTTGTTGATCATTTATGAAATTGTAAATTTTCTTATATAGGTATATATTATGGAAGGGTTTTGGTTTTTTTTAGTGTGAGTTAACTTTGTTCTCAGAATACTACAGAATGAAATATTAGATTCTAAGAAATGAATGATTGTGAGAATACATTAAATTAAGTGAATAATAATGATTTTTATAATGAGGTAATTTTCTGAACTTTCTTTTTGGGCAATCTAATGTGAATAAGGATGTTTGTTCTGGGATTTTCCCTTAGCGCTGAAAGGAAAATCATGGTAGGGTGGGTAGAGAGCGCGGCTGTAAATACACCTATACAGCCAACACTAGGACTATTTTCTTCTATTCTTCTCTCTCTTTTCTATTTTGAGTTTCAGCACAGGGACTTTATTTAAAGTTGCTGACGTGTGAGTGGGTGAAACACATTCATCAAAGAACCACCCCAGCCGATTGTCTTGCTAGCCGCATTAAGAGTCCCGCAGATGAATCGTGTTAACACCAAGATAGGCCTCACACAATAACGTATAGTTGCCGAATGCAATGGTTGGTAAGCCTTTGTGGTGTCGTGGTTATAGATATTTAGTTACAGAGATTTTTGCCGCTCAACCATGGGGCACATTCTAATTAGATACAATAATTTTTGCTGCCCATCGGCTACGTGAAGGCTTTGTACGTTACAGTAATTTTTTGGCGCCCAACGTGAGGGGCCCGATTCTAATTTGATAATTATCTCCTTAAGGTTTTCTCAGGTAGATAATTCATTTGGTAGATTGACCCCTTTTCTTCTTTTAATTTCTTTGTGCATTCTAAATTTTTATTCTATACTATCAACAATTAAAATCGTAAAGTTAACTATTATTGGAATTACCGTCTCCGGCGATGCCCAGAGATCTGGTCCGGATATTCAACTAGGTTACTAATTGTTCCGAATACTTTAAAGCTAACTGTCAACATGAACCCAAGTCAAACAATAACTGTCAAAACAGCAGAAACTACTAACTTTTGGCATGTGACCGAGAGCTAGACTCTGGTTTGAAAAGTGTTGAGTAGACGAAGGCATGATGGTAGCCTAGACTCTGTACCTCTTGCTTTAATAGAATACGCATTACCTGGAATTATGATTGTGACAAATGGCTGAAACATCATCCAAGGATAATGCAACCGCTAGTATTATTGTAGAGAGTACATAGACTAGTCAGTCTAGTTTTGTTATCCCTTTTAGTATAGCCCGTAGCAGCTTAATTGTGAGTGGTCAGGACATTGGTGAGAACATTAATGGTTTAATCAGCCAACCCCAGATCATAATTGGCATAGCGAGAGACTATATTAAGACAGGTAACGAATCCCTTTTTAAATTCATTTATGTAGGTGCAACTCAAATAAAAGAGGGAAGATGATTTTTTTTTGAGAATGGAACTATGGGATGTAGAGTCAAGTGACCCTAACCCAACCGCTTAAAAAGAAAGACACTACCCAAAATATGAGTGTACTTATGTAAATTTCTATTTCCTGTTGCTAAGAAAATAGCATCCCTAACGCAGATTTCAAGAGTAGTCCCTAGTGATAAAGTAAATTATTACACCTGAATTCACTTAGAGTAACCCGAAAAGAAAAATTATTCAAAATTATTATTCAAAAAAAAAAAAAAAAAAAAAAAAAAAAATAAGAATTTGATTAACATTTGGTTGAATTGATAACGCTATCGAATATTTAAAAATGTCAGTGGTACACAGTGATAGAGAGTACGAGGAGGCACCACGATCATCCTCATCACAAGTGTGTAGCATTTGTTCACAAGTTATTTCAGACGTACACGAAAGGGCAACGACAAAGTGTATGCACTCATTTCATAGAAATTGTATAATTACTTATGTTTCGACAAATCAAGAGTGTCCGGTATGCAAGTCTTTATGCCACCTTAGAGATGTACGAGTTAGAACTGAGTTATCAGCCAGTCAAAAACGAGGAGCAGTTCCTAAAGTCCATAATACGCGACAGCAGAGGCAAGCACACCTTTTATCTGGTCCAGAACAGTCAGCCATACCTGATGACACTAGTCCGCAAAATACGGTGATGAATTCATCAGAAGAGGTAGAACCACTACGAAAAGCGAAAAGACAGGGAAGACCTCCTAAGCGAAGAGTACAACGCGCTCAACCAGAAAATTTTGAGAGACATCAGACAAGAGTCAACGCCACAGCTAGTACATCGGCACCAGCGGTCGACTACGAAAGATTGTTTGAAAGAATAGAGAATCTTATAAATCAGAAGTTTGAGAGTTTGCAGACGAATGAAGCAGCAGCCAGCATACAAGAAGTAAATACGCAGGCTAGAGCACAATCTTCACCCAGAAATTCGCCGATTTCTACATCAAGTATTAGGAGCGAAAAGGTTACACAGATTATCCAGAGTTGGGGTATAAAGTTCGAGGGATCACAAAAAGGCAGTACCGTGCAAGAATTCTTGTACAGAGTGCGTGCATTAACTATGGATAGTTTAGATGGAGACTTTTCAGTAGTCTGTAAGAACCTACATATTCTCCTAACTGGAAAAGCCCGAGATTGGTATTGGAGATACCGTAAAGAGATCACGCAAGTAGAATGGACAGATTTTTGTGACAAACTCAAAAGACAATATCGTGATAACAAGGATGATGATTTAATTTTTGAAGAAATAAGAAGTAGGAAGCAAAAGATTGGAGAATCATTTGATAATTTTTATGAGGATGTAATATCCATTGTTAGTAGGCTTTCGGTTCCATTGGAAGAGGATAGACTAGTGCAGCAGTTGCAGCGTAACCTGATACCGGAAGTGCGTGAAGCATTGTTATATATATCAGTTGTTTCGGTGTCACATCTACGACAGTTAGTACAAAGAAGAGAAAATCTATTGGGAGAGACACTAATTAAGCGTCCGATCAAGAGTGTAAATTTTTCTAAACCCGTTTACAAATCCGTAGCTGCAGTACTAGACGCCACAGAACAGTCAGAAGACGAGTTGTCGGTGAAAGAGGTAGATGCAGTTCAGCGAGTGGCGAATTCTTTGGTTTGTTGGAACTGTGACGTAGAAGGACATCGCTGGGACATGTGCCTAGAAGATCGGATTATCTTTTGTTACGGCTGCGGAACAAAAGGAGTATACAAGCCGCAGTGCATAAAATGTTCAAATCGGACGGAAAACTATCGGAAGGGACCACCGTATGGCAACAAGCGGACGGACCCTTAGTAAATGTTGCTCACAAAAGATTAAATCGTAATTACACTGAACAAGAAAAGCAAGAAAACATTTCAGAGTTACAAACAAATAGAAAGAATATTAAGTTACATCCAATTAAACCATACCACATACGTTTAAAAGAATATGCAAGAGTCCGCGAAAGAATATTTTCTGATGATAGTAATGTCGCATGCGTCAAGAGAGCACCAAAGCGCTCAACCTTGCGTATGCGTAACTTTTGGAAAGCTGTACGAAATACCAAAAGAAGGTTAATTTGTTCAGTAATTAATGAAGCCGTAGATGGCCGATTTTATGCTTCAATTTCATTTTTACAATTTTTAGAATTAGGCTTATTAGACACAGGGGCAAATATTAGTTGCATTGGAGCAGACCTGGCTAAAATAGACTGGTCGCACAATTCAAAATTTCGCAAAATTAATTCGTCAGTAAAAACGGCTGATGGACAGCCACAAACAGTTATTGGATCCATACAACTGAACGTAAAATATAGGGAGCAGATGAAGGACATTAATTTCTTTATAATCCCTTCGATTAAGCATAGGGTAGTATTAGGGACAGATTTTTGGAAAGCTTTCAAATTGGCCCCGGGTGTAATTTCCTCGATTGAAACTTCAAATAGCAACGTGCCTAGATTACCAGAGAAAGACGGTGAGGAAAAGTTTCCGCTGACAGCAGAAGAAGAAAAACGTTTAGGCGGAATCATTAGTCTATTTCCAGACTTTGAAAGGCAAGGCCTCGGAAGAACAAAGCTTCTGCAACATCATATAGAGGTAGGCAATGCCACCCCGATTAAACAGCGATTTTACCCAGTTTCACCGGCGGTTGAAAAAGTTATGTTTCAGGAGATCGATAGAATGTTAGAGCTAGGAGTTATTGAGAAGTCAAATAGTCCTTGGAGTTCGCCCATGCGTTTGGTGATTAAACCGGGAAAAGTGCGTTTATGCTTAGATGCACGACGAATTAACGAGGTTACAAAGAAGGACGCATATCCACTGCCCAGCATCAATGGAATTTTCGCAAGACTACCGAAAGCTAACATCATCTCCAAGATAGATTTGAAGGATGCTTTTTGGCAAATTGGTTTGAGTGAGGAATCAAAAGCAATCACAGCATTTACAGTACCCGGTCGTCCATTGTATCATTTTGTGGTTATGCCATTTGGTTTGTGTAATGCCGCGCAAACAATGTGTAGACTAATGGACGAAATAATACCCCCTGAATTAAAATATTGTACTTTTGGATACTTAGACGATTTATGTGTAGTATCAGAAAGCTTTGAGGAACATCTTATTGTGTTAGCCAAGCTAGCTGAGCAATTTCGAATGGCGAATGTGACTTTAAATGTCGCAAAGAGCAAATTTTGTGTCACAAAAGTTGCATTTTTAGGATATATAGTAGGCAATGGAGGAATTTCAACTGACACATCAAAAACAGACGCGATTCAGTCATGGCCAATTCCGAAAACAGTTAAACAAGTAAGAGCGTTTATGGGAGTAGTCGGATGGTATAGACGATTTATACCTAACTTTTCAGATATTAGTTTTTCAATCACCGAGCTTCTGTCGTCGAAAAGGAAATTTGTCTGGAACGAGCAAGCTCAGAAATCCTTTGAAAAGCTTAAGTCTGCGTTGACTTCAGCTCCAGTTTTGCAGAACCCGAACTTTGAACGGAAGTTCTATGTGCATTGCGATGCGAGCGATGTCGGCATAGGCGCTACGTTAGTTCAAATGTCAGATGAAGGAGAAGAAAAACCAATTGTATTTATGTCCAAGAAACTGAGTTCAGCTCAACGAAACTACAGTGTAACGGAGCGGGAATGTTTAGCAGCATTAGAAGCAATCGACAGGTTTAGATGCTATATTGAGATGCAGGAGTTTGAATTGATTACGGATCATGCGAGCCTTTTGTGGCTGATGAAGCAACCTAATTTGAAGGGACGGTTGGCTAGATGGGCCATGAAATTGCAAAGTTACAAGTTCACGATAAGCCATAGAAGAGGTCGGGACAATGTCGTACCTGATGCGCTTTCGAGAATGTTTTCAGACGAAATAAGTGCACTAGAAGAAGTTTATCCTGGTGTTGATTTAAATTCCAACTGTTTTAGTGATAGTGAATATCAGAATTTGAAGAAAAAGTTTTTAGATAGTCTGGGAGAATATCCAGATATACGAGTAGAAGATGGTTTTGTCTATATACGAACTGAACATGATGATGGAAATTTAGAAAATCAAGAATCGAGATGGAAACTGTGGATTCCATCTGGTTTGACTACTGAAGTCATAGGCAGTGCTCATAATAGTGTTATATCAGCACATGGAGGAATGGCTAAGACCCTAGAATTAATAAGGAGATTTTTTTATTGGCCAGGCATGGTGTCACAAGTGAGAGATTATGTACGTAACTGTGATATTTGCAAGTCTACCAAAGCCCCGAATTACATTTTAAAACCGCCGTTGGGAAAGCCAGCAGTTTCAATGCGTCCTTTTCAAAGGTTATACATAGACCTGCTCGGTCCATATCCACGCAGTAAGCGAGGGCATATTGGGTTGGTAATAGTTTTGGATCACTTTTCCAAATTTCATTGGCTTTGTCCGTTGAAGAAGTTGACATCTCGTTTAATACAGGAGTTTCTTCAGGATCATATTTTCTTTATGTTTGGTATTCCGGAAATCATAGTGAGCGATAACGGAGCACAATTCAAAGCGGTCGAATTTAACGCGTGGCTAACGAAGCTTGGTATTAAGCATGTATATACAGCGTTGTATTCACCTCAAGCCAACGCCTCAGAACGGGTGAATCGATCAATCATAGCAGCGATTAGAGCTTATCTTAACGATGATCATAGAGAGTGGGATGAACATATTCCAGCAATTAGTTGTGCTCTGCGGAATGGTCATCATGTGAGCATTAATTGTTCTCCATATCATGCAGTTTTTGGCTTTGATATGATCACACATGGGTCTCATTATAGTCTACTAAGTAAGTTCAATTTATTAGATGAATCACTTAATCCCCTTAGGAAAGACGATCAATTGCAGTTGTTGAGAAAAGAAATAAAACAGCAAATTGCATCAGCAGCAGATAAAAACGCCAAGCAGTATAACTTGCGCACTCGACAAATTCATTTTAGGATAGGGCAAGAAGTATTCAGAAGAAACTTCAGCCAGAGTAATTTTCAGAAAAATACGAATGCGAAATTCAATCCTCAATGGGTGAAATCTAGAGTCAGGGAATGTTTAGGGAATTGTTATTATGTTTTAGAAGACCTTAAAGGAAAATTACAAGGAACATATCATGCCAAGGATATTAAACAATGAGGTTTTCAGACTAATTCCCCGAGAAAACTCTAGAATTCGTCTGTGGTTGTGGAGGTGCCTTGAGTAAAACTTGCAGCTCAAAAGAAAAAAAAAAAATAGGAAAAAAAGAAAGGAAGGCAGCATTTAAAAGACCCGCGAATGCACTGCTTGATTGCAGAAAGAAAGTTCACCACAGTGGTACATTTCTTTTTCCCATTATGCCAATAGCGGATAATGTCACTTTGACAATTGACTTCGGGTCTAAACGAAGATCAAAGCTAGGCATAGAGCATAGGCGAACGATCTTGATAAATTCTTTTCAAATTGGCAACCGAGCGGAACAGTCCTTTGCAGGAAGTGGAAAAAATTTAATATTTCATTTTTTTTTGGTGGTTAAAATAACCCAAGTAAATTTTAAATCCGAGTAAATACAAGCCATCCTTCCTGGGCTTGAATTGAAAAAAAAAAGAAACCATTGATGTTGGTGTTCTCTATTTAAAGATATATTTCTTGAATTTTCAAAGTCTCGGTATGTTCGTTCATGATGGAAAAGAAAAAAAGGAAATTAAAATGTATTGCTTTGAATAAGAAGAAGACAAACGTAAAGCCCAAATTTTGGCGTCAATGATTGCCAAAGCCAGAATTCCAAGACATTTATGTTGGATAGTGCAAGCAGCGAAGAAGTTATTCACCAAAGGGGACGAAGCAATTACATTGGCGACCATCTGATCAGTCAAATTTCGATACGACACGCGGCAAGCGGTGAAAAGTGAAAACAGCGAAAACACGCCCAAGAATAAATTGTATCCGAGTTAAAATAGTGAAAAAGTCTAGCCAGAGTGAAAATCAAGTAAAAAAAAAAAGGGTTTAAGCCAGAAAGCCGTAGTGAAAACGAAAATTTTTAACTTCTTCTTTTGTTTAAACCTAGGTAATATACTATAATCGAAAGCTAGTTAGTGTACAAGTAATAAATTTGTAATAAGAAAAAAAAACAAAAAAGAGTTAAGCAAGTGAAAAAAAAAGGCATACAAAGAAGGAAACGCAAAGCAACATTTCGAGCCATTGTGCAAAACCAAAATTTTTTTTTAGTCGCGAGGTAACATACACTAAAAATGGAAAAAAATTATGAGCAAAAACAAAAAAATGAGAAAATGAAATCTAATGCAAAATTGAAAGGTCAAAAAAAAATCTATAACAGAGGAAAAAGAAAGTGAAAATATAAAAAGAACAAAAAAATTTTAAACAACAAGCATGAGCAATTGCTTTACTTGGTAACGAAACGAAAAAATGTGAACATAATTAATACAAAAAAAAAAAATTAAATTAAATCTATAGCCTCTACAGCAATTCCTCGAAGGCCTTCGTCGGACGCTACAAGGGTGAGTTTTTTCTACTACATTTTTTTGTTACCAAAATATAAAGCGAAGTCGGAGACGTTAAGCAAGAGTATTCAATGCAAAGACAAAAGCGAAAACAATTGTCGTTGCTTATCTCCACTCCGTTTGCCCCTCTATATATTTTATATGCTTCTAATGTGTTTCAAATAAAATCATGCGTAAAGAAAAGAAAAAAAGAGAATGTACTGAAAAGTGAAAAGTATCAAAAGAGAAAAAAGGCAAGAGTGAATAAATATGCATAATTATTTATTAAAACATTTTGTATGTGAAGAGTTAAAAAAATTGAACGGTTAATTTTTATACGCTGCATATGTAAGCGTTGCGTTTTGCTTTTGCACAGTGGGTCGAAGTTAAAAAAAAAAAAAAAAAAAAAAAAAAGAGAAGTTAATGTTCATGAAATTATGCCGAGTATTTAGAATATTTTTTTTTAGGATATTGATTTAATTATCTTTGAATATAAATCGATATGCGTTAAAGTTTCGAGCTATATATATTATTTTAGTAATTACAAATTAATTTGTTGATCATTTATGAAATTGTAAATTTTCTTATATAGGTATATATTATGGAAGGGTTTTGGTTTTTTTTAGTGTGAGTTAACTTTGTTCTCAGAATACTACAGAATGAAATATTAGATTCTAAGAAATGAATGATTGTGAGAATACATTAAATTAAGTGAATAATAATGATTTTTATAATGAGGTAATTTTCTGAACTTTCTTTTTGGGCAATCTAATGTGAATAAGGATGTTTGTTCTGGGATTTTCCCTTAGCGCTGAAAGGAAAATCATGGTAGGGTGGGTAGAGAGCGCGGCTGTAAATACACCTATACAGCCAACACTAGGACTATTTTCTTCTATTCTTCTCTCTCTTTTCTATTTTGAGTTTCAGCACAGGGACTTTATTTAAAGTTGCTGACGTGTGAGTGGGTGAAACACATTCATCAAAGAACCACCCCAGCCGATTGTCTTGCTAGCCGCATTAAGAGTCCCGCAGATGAATCGTGTTAACACCAAGATAGGCCTCACACAATAACGTATAGTTGCCGAATGCAATGGTTGGTAAGCCTTTGTGGTGTCGTGGTTATAGATATTTAGTTACAGAGATTTTTGCCGCTCAACCATGGGGCACATTCTAATTAGATACAATAATTTTTGCTGCCCATCGGCTACGTGAAGGCTTTGTACGTTACAATAGAGTTAGGAATGCAGTTGACAAGACTAGGAATATTTAATCCAAAACTTTTAAACCATCAAGAAATATTTAACATAAATACAGAAAACTTTTAAACATAAAAACATCTACTTGGTTAAAATCAGACACAAATGAAATATTAATAATTTCGCATATACCTAGACAAATATCTAAAACATCGCTATTCAAATTATATCCTATCCAGATGAAAATAATAACACTTTAACAGAAAACATTCAAGAAACTTACTATATTCAAAATAATAAAATTTATGCAAAATCAACCAAAAAACAAGAAAGTGTATAGTTGGCATTATTACACAAAACCAGCAGATGCAAATACAAAGATGTTCAAACCAATTCAATTAGTTTGTAGAACCAAATATTATCGTACTTGGAACTTGCCCAAACAAATTTAAACAAAGTAACCAAAATAAAATATTCATAGAAGGAAATAATACAATAAAAATATACGACTGTGCTATGCAGTTAAATGAAATATCAATAGTAAATACATTACAAGATTATACCCAAAATATTTATGTAACCAATAATGTAACAAAACTAGAACCAATCTCTTATATCCAAGCTAAACAAATCATTTCCGAAAAAATTGCATATAACAAAATATTTAATATCATAACTACCACAACATTTATAATTACAATAATAAGTTTAACCCTATATCTTATCTATAAATTTAAGTCAATATCAAAAAAATATAATTATTTTTACACAAATTAAGAATGAAACTTTTGTAAAATCAAGTGACTTAGCTTTTGACAATCCCGTTTTACATGAATTGTCACCACGGCCACCTGTTCCCGCCTGAGCACAGGCTATTTTCTACGTGTTGGGGGAGTAATATATCCGCCACTCCATCTACTCACACCACTTAATTTCCCACTTCAATCACCCACATAACTTGATCCCCCTTTAGTCTAGAAAACAGCGGATGTTTACTGCAAGCGAGACTAAACAAAAATCCTATAAACAAATGTCCCCAAAAATCTTCCAAGCGTGAGAACGCTTAGTTAGCAAAAATCAAAAAGCCAATCAAAATCCAGATCCCTTGTCACCAGATAAAAAGCTCCCAATACTAATATCAAAAGCTTTTTAACCGAACTTTAATTATATCTGTATAAATAATCATAAGTTAGTTCTTAAGACGCTTTGTTTCAATAAAGATCGTTTTTGAGTCTCACCAATCCAAATTTCTTTTTTTTTTTAATCAATGAAAGAATCGGATTTATAACTATATGTATGTAAATTTCACATAATTTTACATGCATCGTCGGTTATGGCCAAGCATACTCTGTGTTTTCGGCACGCCACAAATAGGAAGACAAAAAGAACAAAGTTCAAACGGGACACTGCATTGTTGTTTTTATTTACCATTTCGGCACGCGTCGCTTTGTAATTTTCGTTTCTCTTTGCATTTGATTTAAATTTGCGTACAAGACAGTTGTGAAAGATTTCAGTGTGGAAGATTACAGCGAAAATATTTAAATTATTAAAAATTTATAAAGGTAAGTTTGCATGCATTTCAAAATAATTCAAATAAAGTTTCTAAATTTTAAAAATAGAAGTGACAAATTTTAATTTTTTATGTTGCAGATGTCTCAAGGAGTACAGCCGGCGCCATTAGAAGATACATAATTTATTGTTTATGTTTATTGTTATACCCTTGCTGTTAAATAAAAATTTAATAAATGAATAAATTAATAAAAAGAAAATTTTGTATTTTGTATTTTATTTTTGTATGGACAACACTATCGACATTTAACGCAATTGTCGATGGAACGTCCTCTGACGCGCATGCAAAGAAGATCCGTCGATCAACAGTCGACATTCAAAGCAAATGTCGATGAAACGTCCTCTGATACGAACGCAAAGAAGACCTGCCGACGTACCGTCGACGTTCAGAGGAAATTTCTTTGCAAATGTCCCTCAATACATTTTCGACAAACCATCCGCGGACATACCGTCGACTATGTCGCTCAGTTGTCCCGATTGTCCTTATTGCTAGGCCATCTAATGTTAAATGTCGCCGCAACTTAAATGAGCGTGTCGCCGCTGTGTCCCTTAAGACAGCGGACATGTCCCCGTAAACTCGACGGAGAGTCTCCGCAGACACGTACTGCAGGGTATTGCTAGGCCATCTAATGTTAAATGTCGCCGCAACTTAAATGAGCGTGTCGCCGCTATGTCCCTTAAGACAGCGGACATGTCCCCGTAAACTCGACGGAGAGTCTCCGCAGACACGTACTGCAGGGTAGATATGTGTGCGAGCTATGAGCATTCTCTTGCCACCTCCCTCTCACTCTTAGTACACTTACACATAGCTCCGATTCAACCGTTTTTTTGTCGTTCCCTCATTTACACTGATTTGAAAGTGAAGTCGTGTATTGGGTTGCGTGTTATTGTATTTTTTTTTGTGCCAAAAAAAAAGTTTCCAGAGTGTGTGTGAGAAAAAAAACCAGAGGGCCGGGGCTAGCTCCGACCGCGTCAAAGTTTGTATAACCTTGCAACTTTTTGGTAACTCTTTCCTTACCTATTAGCCATCAATGTGGAAGAACATTTTATCCAAAAAGGCTTATATTTGCGAAATAATGGCCTACAATCATTGTTGCTATTGGACAAATGTGTGTCCACATTGTAAGGCAAACGTTGTTTTGCCATATAAATAATATTCTAGTAATTTCTAGTGTAGACCAAAAACAGCTTACTTATTGTAAGTATGTGTGTGTGTTAGAAATCATGCCACGCTTTGCAGTGTATCCGCCCGTTTAGGAATCTTTTTTCAGTTTACCCCAACCTCCACTATTTTTATTTTGAGCATACGAATAAAATTGCTTCGATGATGGACCTGCTTACGGAGGTATATATTTTCGATCGTGCATTGGCTTCGTCTCTATCATCCCCGATGAAGTACATTTGAAGAAATTTATGTTCACTATCTGGGAAGGGGAGCAGGGCGCCAACTTTGTGATAGATTTTCTGTTTGACTTTGAAAGTTGACATGAATTGGGCAGTCACAATTTCCGCACCAAATGACGTCATTTGGGAGCAGGAATTATATTTGTTTGATAGGAAATAATTTGATTCAGCAGTAGATCCGGAAAGTAGAGTTCATAGTCGCTATGGTGGTGTTTCAAGTTGAGGTAAATTGATTTTGCCTCCAGCACAACACATTCCTTTCGTTTCATTATTGAACTTTACATGACTCTTCTGGCCAATGACGACATAGCGGCTGGAGCCATAATCAACAGCTGGGTCATATCGAAATGCGCGGGATTCAGCTACCCGTTCAGTTTACTTTTTAGTGAAGACCGCCACGCTCGGGCTTGCAAACGCTCATGCTGAAGCCTGGCTGCATGCCTTTCGGCATGAACTTACTTTGAACGCAATCAAAGATAACGAAACAATATAATACTGTGGAAAACAAAACATTTAGTGACAAAATAAAATATATATATTGTGGAAACCTTGGAGAAAATCTAGGCCAACGAAACAATATAATATTATAAAAACATTTTGTGACAAATAACGAAACAATATAATATTGTAAAAACACTTTGTGCAAACAAACAGAATTATTGTGGAAACTTAAAAAAAAAAAAAAAAAAAAAAGATAACGAAACAATAAAACATACACCATTAAAATGGCACAAATTAACGAAATACAACAATGCATTCAAATGCTAACATCAATAATAATATCCAATCAAGAGATGCATTCTAATCCAACAACAAGGGAGAGAAACAGCATCGAGAAGGAAACAAGGTACTTGCCGGTGTTCACTGGACAGGAGGGAACGTTACATGGTTTCATTTCGGTAGTCAACCAAATCATGGAGGAGTATGATGATAACGACCAGGTCTTCACTGTTATATTCAACACCAAAATTCAAGGTCAGGCAAGAACTATGCTTAATATTAACCCCCCTACATCTTGGGCTGATTGCAAAACTCGTCTTCGACATCATTATCGCCCAAGAACGGATCAAATGGGTCTAACCAGAAAAATTAATAACTTAAGGGTAACTACCGTTCGAGATCTTGATTTTAAAGTAAGAGCAATTGTTGAGGAAATTACTGATTTTTCGGTCTTTGAAAACAATAGCAGATTAGTTGACATATTAAGTGGTCTCTTAATTCAAAGAGTAAAAGAATTATCTTGTGGTCCAATGGCCATTGCCTTAATGAATAAAACAACATTAACAGATATAAGAATTGAACTTGCAAATTATATTGGTCTGAATTATGGAACTTTAAATAAAAAACTATTATTAACCAAAAATGACAATGACCATAGTACATATAACAAACAGACAACTAATAAAAATACAAACCAAAATACTGAACAGAGTCAAAATGTAAAACAGTCTCAAAATCCCAATAGACAACAGAGTCAAAATATTAGACAGTATCAAAATCCGAATAGACAACAGAGTCAGAACGTAAGACAAAATCAAAATTATCAGCAACCACAAAATTATCAGCAACCACCAGCAGAAGCAATGAGTGTAGATAATATAAATGAGGAAGTAGTAAACAGCACAGATAATCAAGAGTTTTTTACCAACTAGCCTTGGATGAAAAAAAAATGTTTATAAAAGGAACAGTAGAGAAAGATACTTATATTATTTTAGTAGATACAGGATCAACCATAAGCATTTTAAACACAACTAATGTACATAATTCCAAATACAAAATAATTGAAAAATATTCAAAAACCATACATACGATAAAGGGAAAAATAGAAAGTGACAGTTACTTAGTGAAAACAAAAGTGACAAGGGAGTTTAAATATATAAATTATGCAAGAACAAAATGGGTGGCTATGCCCCTGGAAAAATCATATGATTTTCTATTGGGCATGGACTTCATTCAAAGAAATTTTGCAAATATCGATTTTCAAAACAAAATTATTAAACTTAACAATGGGGTCGAAATTCCATTCCTTTCCAAACAATCAGAAGATGTTTGCGTAATGGAAGTAAGTGAAATTGATGATCTTAAGTTAAAAGAACTCAATACTGAGGAAGAACAAATAATAAGAAATCTTTCAAAAAAGTACGAAAAGTTATGTTTCAAAGAAGGGGATCACTTAACAAATACTAACACTATAGTTCATAGCTTAAAAACTACTACAGACCAACCTATTAATTCAAAACTCTATCGGGTCTCCCCAAAATATGAAGAAGAAATAAAGAAACAAATAATTTACATGGAAAACAATGGAATTATAAGAAAAAGCAAAAGCAAATATAGTTCTCCAATATGTGTCATACCTAAAAAATGAGATAGCTCTGGAATTCAAAAGTATCGTATTTGTGTAGACTATAGGCGTTTAAACCAAGTAACCGTTCCAGATAAGTACCCAATACCTATCATGGACGCTGTATTAGACAAACTCGGTAAAGCCCAATATTTTACTACATTAGATTTAGCAAAAGGCTATCACCAAATTTTAATGGCAGAAGAAGATATAGAGAAAACAGCATTCATTTCACCAATGGGTTTATATGAATATGTTAGAATGCCTTTTGGGTTAAAAAATGCCCCAGCCACATTTCAACGTTTAATGAATGAAATACTGAGGGATTATATAAACAAAAGTTGTGTTGTATACATGGACGATATTTTGATATTTTCAACAACACTTGAGGAACATAAGATTGCTTTAGAAAACATTTTCAAAATACTTAGAAATCATAACTTAAAAATTCAACCAGACAAATGTTCCTTCATGAAACAATATACTGAATATTTAGGACACATTCTCACAAAGGAAGGGATTAAACCCAATCCACATAAAATAGAAGCAATAAAAGCAATGCAGCTACCTAAAACAGAAAAGCAATTGAAAGGATTTCTTGGTATGACAGGATTTTACAGAAAATTTATTAAGGACTATTCCAAAATAGCTTACCCAATGATCAGATATTTACAAAAAGGCACACAAATTAATACAAATGACCCACAGTTTATAGATGCCTTTGAAAACCTTAAAAACACTTATAAGCTCATATCCAATCTTAAAATATCCAGAGTTTGATAAACCATTTACCATTACAACAGATGCCAGTGACTTCGCAATAGGTTCAGTATTGTCTCAACAAGAGCAACCAGTTGCATTCCTTTCAAGAACTTTAAATAAACATGAAAAAAATTACAGTACAATTGATAAAGAATTTTTATCCATTATACATGCAGTAAACTATTTTAGACACTATTTGATAGGTAATAAATTCCAAATTATAACAGATCATGCTCCGATAAAATATCTAAACTCAAAATACAAAGGGAAAGAAATGACAGCAAGACACCAAAGATGGATTTTAAAATTACAAGAATTCGATTATGACATAATATATTTGAAAGGAAAAGACAATAAAGTGGCAGATTTTTTAAGTAGACAGGAAACAGCTGAACTAATAAACTAGGATAAAACAAATGAGTCAAACTTTGAACTATCAGATACACAGCATTCAGCAGAGGAAGGAGGATTTACAAATTTCTATATAAAAGACGATATTGTAAACAAATATAAAACTCAGATAATAGTAACTTATACAACAACGGACAATATTAATATTCAGCATGGTAGAAAAATAATAGAAGTAAGCCCAGCAGAAACAGAAATTGAAATCGAAATCAAAATGCAAAATAATATAAATAAAGGAACAGTAGGAATTTATTCAGAAGTTCCAGACTCAGAATATTATAAGATACAATGTATCTTAATGAACATTTTTTCACACTGTAATAATATAAAATTTTTTAAATGTACTAAGAGAGCTCAGGAAATTTCAAGCGAGGAAGAGTTACACAAACAAATAGCTATTTACCACACCAAAGATTTATTACATAGCGGAATAAATGAAGCTTTTAATTCGTTAAAGAACAAAATATATTTTCCAAAGCTAAGAGACCATATTCAGTTGATAATTTCAAATTGTAAAAAATGTAAGGAAATTAAATATGACAGAAAACCAATCAAACCTAAGTTTCAATTCACAGAAACACCGGATGTTAAAAATCAAATTATACATTTAGACATATTTCATATAAAACATAAATCGTTTGTTACAATCATAGACAAGCTCACAAAATTCGCAGTCGCTTATAATATAACAGATAGAAACTGGAAAACTAAAATGGAAATTATGATTGAACACTTTGCCAAATTCAATAAGCCACATAAAATAATAATGGATAATGAATTTCGATCAGAACAGATAAAACAATACTTAAACAAAGAACAAATAGAAATCCATTATACAAAGCCAAATTCACATACAGGAAATACAGACATAGAAAGACTACATTCTACTCTCATTGAAATAATAGCAGGAATAGATGATGATTTATCAATTTCATCCAAAATGCAATTAGCAATAACAGCTTATAATAACCGTTATCACTCTACAATAAAATGTACACCAAATTATGCAAAAAACATAGAAGATGAGGAAAAACTAAAAAACACTATTATCAAGCACAAAGAAAAAATTTTAAGCAAACAAAATAATACAAGAGAAGATTATGAGGAGGAAAGACAGGAAGGACCAATTAAAAACTATAAGCGAGTTAGGCATAAGGATGAACCTTATTTTAGAATTACAACATTAAATAATATTCATCCATGTAATATAAAAAAGACCGTCAAAGCAGGAAAAAATTAATTTCCAACAAAATACAGATTGACATCCTTGAAACAAAAATTTTTTCTCTTATCCTCAGATTTTCATAATTTTTTACGTTATAATGTGTGTTCAAGGCAGATTACAAATTGAACCAATTTAATCAAATGCAGGATATGCACCTATACAAACTTATTCCACGGAAATAGTTAATTAAACAGTAATTATACTACACATTATTAATATCGACCCTTTAAGTAATATAATAAATCAAATGGAGACAAACATTAAAAATTTTAACATCACAGGAAAAAAAGGAGCTATTAGCCGAAATAAATCTAATTAGAGCTAAAATAAAATCCGTAACCCCAAACAACAGAATAAAAAGAGGAATGTTAAATATTGTAGGAACAACATACAAATGGCTTTTTGGAATTATGGATGATGAAGATAGAACAGATATTTTGACCAAAACAACCATAATATTATACAAGACATGAACCAACAAATTGTTATAAATACACATTTTAATAAAACAATACACAACTTAGCAGAAACAATTAAACAAGACAGAACAATAATCAAGGACATACTTACAAGCATGGACAATCAAAATCAAGAAATAGAAATGAAAATACTTCATAATGACCAAATGGGGAAATTAAAAAATATAGAATTCAAAATAAATTATATTCAGGAAAACATAGCATCAGCAAAAAATAATATAATCGTACCAGAAATTTTATCAGAAGAGGAAATAAATAAATTTGACATTGATTTTTATAAATTAAAGCTAATCCGTTGGGCATTTTAAAATATAAGAATAATTGCATCATAATCGCAATTAAAATCCCAAAATCATTTATAACCATAGATGTCAAGTTAATTATTCCTATACCAAATATAGATTATATACAAATAGACCAAGAAAATCAGTTAATTGTAGAAATAAATAATAAAACATTTACATATGAACCAAACAAAATTTTAAAAGAATTAAAATTAAGTAAAAGTTGTACCATTAATAATAATTGCAAATTTATATTCAACAATATAACGAGTATCGAAGAAATTGACGATGATACAATTATAATCAAAAATGCCAAGAATACAAAAATATATCAAAATTGCGATAAAAGAAATATTATACTTAAGGGAAGTAACTTAATTCAATTCGGTAACTGTAAAATTCAAATTCTAAATGAAATATTTTTTAACGAAAAAACAGAATTTCACGAAAAATTTTTTTATCCAACAGAACTATTGAATCAAACCTATAAAAACACAATTAACTTTGATCATGTAACAATAGATAATTTTGACAATTTAAAAGAAATCACAGAACTTAAATACGAAAAGAAAATGACAAATGGCATATTTTTAACACTTTTTATTATTATTATTATTATATGTTTATCCATTTATATACATATATACTGTAAAAAGAAAAATATAAACATTAATGTAAACAGAATTCAGGAGAATTCATACTCTCAGAGGGGAGGAGTTATGCCATTAGCAACACTTCCTATAACAGCCGACCCAAGAGGTCTACACTCCACATTAATGTAAACATAAACAATACCATTCCATTAAACATAGAGTGTCACAAGATAAGTGACAGTTTCCCTAAACATAGAGTGTCACAAGATAAGTGACAGTTTCCCTAAACATAGAGTGTCACAAGAAAAGTGACCAGAAGAAAATATTATAAACACTTAGATGTAAGCCAAACCAGAATATGATTTGATTCAATAAAGCAGTCTTGATTTAACCCTCAACCAGAACAGACTCAATCTTAATTCGCGTCATGCCGTGACCAAGGAAAATGGGTTTCATTTTTATATATACAGATTTATAAAATTTTATTGAATTTTTAAAAATGTATTTTATAACCCAATATTTTTTAGGTGACAAATAAAAACATAGTTGAAAATATTTTACGAATTTTGGGTGTGATTTGCAAATGGATGAACCAATAATGAATGAATTAGCATTTGGGGGACTAAACACGTTGAACTGTGTAGATCATTTAATTCAGAATGTTTTTGTTAAAGCTGTGGATAAGGTTCCAGAAATGGAGAAGACAGTCAATCGCTGCAGCAAACTTGTGAAGTATTTTAAGAAGTTAGTCCTTATAAAAAGCATCTTAAAGAGCTACTGCCCAACCCGTTGGAATTTTAAATATATTTAAATCGTTTGAGTTCAACTGGATGGAAATATCCAACATTTTAATTAAGAAGAATGAAATAAGTAGGATTCAAAATATTAATTTAAGCGATGTAAGCGCATTGGCAAAACTTCTAGCCTGTTTTGATGCGTGTTCAAAAAAACTTGAGGGAAGCAACTATCCAACGTTGCACCTAGTTACACCAAATATCTATAATTTTAAAAAAATTTAACAACTAGTGATAACGATGTGGAAATATAGTAAAAATAGCTCAAAGTCATCTAACAAAGTTTCATAACATTGCCATTTTTTTTATTTCCGCCCACAAGTAAATTATCACAATTTACTGAATTGGAGAAGGAAAAGACTATTGAACCCTTGAAGGTATTATGAAAGATATTTACCTAAGAACGCAAACTGAAAAAATTGATAACATTATTCCATCTAGCCAAGAAATACATATTTTCGGGGATTACGTACAATTATCCAGATTAATAATATCCAATCTATTATAAGCAATGAAATTCAAACATATCAAAATGTGAATTTTCCATATAGCGCATAGTTCGATGCTCTGAGTTGTTGGAAAAATATCCCTTACTTCTTAAAATATTACATGTAAAATATAAGCCATTCCAGTAAACAGTGCAGCATCCGAAAGAGCATTCTCCGTTGCTAAAAACCTTATTAATTATAAAAGGGTGTAAAAACGCAATTACAGATCAAAAGGTAAATAAGATAATGTTCTTTCACTCAAATGTATAAGTATATAACGAGTTATTTTCTGAAATAAATTTGTAGTAATAAAAACTATATTGGGTATCTTTTTCTTGTATATGACATTTTTATTTTTTATTTATGTTTCTTATTTTTATTTATTTTTTATGCTTCCTACTTCCATTAAATTTTTCTTACAATAAACAAATAATCACAACTCACAAGTGTAGTAAAAAAAACTGTACACCAATTTTAGTGTACTCATTAACTGCTGTACAACATAAAACTGAGTAAGAACAAGAGTTGTCGATACAACAAATTTGAACAGTATTCATGCAGTTGTTTAATGTAAACCAATTTTTTTAAAAACATATTTGTTATTATATATTCAAAATATAACATATTATTTTTATCACTGGTGTGTGGTTTACCTAAGCCGGCGAAACGACTTACTATATATTGTCGTTTTAGCACATATGTTTTGTTAAAATTGTTGTGTTCTTGGTTTGGTAATGTTTTAAAAATAAACAAATGTTATATATCACATTTATTTATTAATTAAAGAACAGCTAATTTTACAAAAAATTTCGTGGTTGAGCTAAACGGTTTCTACGAAATAGTTAGGCATGTGATATCCAAAATATATGCGAGTGCAAGGGAAAAATTAAACTAACAGGAGTTTTGATGGATGACATAACGTTGCTGTTATACAGGGTTAAAAAAAATTAAAATCAAAAATCGAAATATATAACGTTGTCAACTTTTACTTCTTACTTTGAGATGTCTTATTTGCTTGGAATGCCGATGGGTATTTCCAATGGGAGTGTCTCTAAAGAAGGAAACATGATTTATTCCTTTAATCTTTTTATATATGTGGGGTTTTATTTACGATATAATTATAGTCTAGGGGGTTTACATGATAATACGACTTCATAGAGATTACACTATGCTAAATAACAATCGACGTTTGGCTCGGCTCAACTTTGGCGTCCGACTATGACGCTTCGTCTTTTTACGCCCGACTTTGGCGATCGACTTTTAGTGTCCGACTTTGACACACGACTTATAGCACCCGTCTAATGGTACTCGACTTTTAGTGTCCGGCCTTGACACTCGACTTATAGTACCCGTCTATGGTACTCGACTTGACCTTGCATCCGACTATGACGCAAGACCTCAAAACACGTCCGTCTTATTCAACGCGCAAAAACCAACTCTCTCGTCGTCATCTCTCATTCGTTCGTCATCCCTCTTGATCGTCTCTTCTTACACGCTCACGTTCTCTCTTTGATCGTCGTCTCGTCTCTCGTCTTCGTTTACAGTGGGATTGATGCACATCGCAAATCCACATCCCACATTCGGCCATTCTGATTACGCATTCGACCCGAATGCTGGGTCATCTTCCTCGTCGTCTCGGTTTAGGCTCCAGGGCTTCATGTACTCTGCACATGTTGACGTCACTTTAGGCCCTTCGCACTTGCCAACTTTTTCGACATCGTATGCGTTGTTGTGCTTCACCTTCTTAATCTGGTAGGGTCCAAAATATTTCGGTTTTAATTTGAGACTACTCCCGAATTGCGTCCTCTTAATTGCAACCAGGTCGCCAACATCATAAGATCGAGCTTGCTTACGACGTAGGTTGTAGTACTTCTTATTTTCGTCTTGGATCTTGGAGATGTGTGCCTTCGCCTTGGCACGGAGCTCGCTTCTATCGTCTGTAAATATTGCCTTCGTCTCTTGGTTGATAAAATCTCTCAGTTTATGGTCATCGTTGGTCCTCATCTTTACGCCAGTTAGTAACTCAAATGGAGAAGTGTCAATACTTCTGGTGTACGTCGAATTGATAGCCTGCTGAACTTTGCTAACATGTCGATACCACTTCGTCGGATCATCAATATATTTATGGTCTTTGTGAATCGACTCGAGAGGACCTTCATGCTTGCCAACTTCACGGCTACTGATAATACAGGGAATACAGCTTTTAATAAAAGAATCTTTGTAAATCAGCTCTTTTGTCTGTGTTGCCCAGAAATGTCCTTTGTTATGGGCCTGACCAATAATCTGATCCTTTACTGCGTTGGGGACAACGTCATCCTTCTTTACAAGTACCACCGGACATGTGTACTCGGACGTTGATTCTTTAATTATGCCATCAGCCAACCATTCTTCGACTTTCTCGTTCACGCACTCTGCCACTTCTTCATTGGTCGTCTTAGTTGCTACCAGTTGACAATTAGATATCAAATCGATTACATCTTTTTTAGCACTTGTGCTTGCCGTTTCGTCTTTATTAAGTTCATCTTTATTATTTGCGACATCAATTTTTAGAATGTTTATTTTATCACTTTCATTTTCGAACTTTTCTACTCTTAGACCATTTCGACTAAATATAATGTCAGCTTGCAAACATAACTCCTCGCCTATGATCATTTCGACATCTAACAATCTAATCGGAACTACAAGAAAATCTAGCACGAACGATTGGTCGTCAATCAAAACAGAATTCACGAAATGTCCAATTGGTTTTATCTTATTTGATTCTCCGCCACCGAATCCAATTAGAAACCCGTCAAAACTACTCAACTCGGGTTGTTTCAAACGTTTATACAAATCTTCGCGAATGATACAAAATTTACTTCCGGTGTCGAACAATGCTTTACACTCAATGTTGTCAATTTTAATAACTTTACAGGTTATTTCTTCTTTCGACTTAAAACTTCTTGTGTTTGGTTCAAATTGACTGTTCATATCTCTTTTATTACAATTTTTAGCTATATGACCAAATCCATTACATTTGTAGCACTTTCTACCTTTCTCTTTATCATCACAATTTTTCGAGTAATGTCCTTTATTTCCACAATTGTAACACACGACATCGTTTTTAACATCTTTATTATTTCTTTTCATCATTTTGTCTTTCACTTTTGCACTGTTCTCGTCGTTTTTGTATTTACCATTGTCTTTCTTACTTTCTTTTTCACTCATTGTTTTATACTGCTTTAATTTCTCTTTAAACTCATTTAAATTTTTCGCTCCATATAAAATCGACTTATTCTCACTTTTTTTCATCAATGCCGTCAATCAGATATTCTATTAATGAATCGTCTTTTATTTGTCCACGTGAAGCTACATCTTTCATTCTGTAAAAGTACTCAAAAAACGCACTCATTGTTTTTACGCTTCATTTTCATCAGTTGCTCATGTACGTCTTTACTACTCACGCACGATTTGAATTCACTCAAAAGTGCTTTTTCGAGAGAGTTCCACGAATTTATTCCTCTCTCACTCAAGACAAACAGTTTCGCGATGCCTTTTAACGCCTTCTTCGCGAACAGAAACTTTTTGGAAATCGTTCCAACACATCAACGTTGCTTGCTCATTGAATTCGTTAATCCAAACTTCTACTGCAATAGTATTAGTGCCGTCAAAAATACGAATGTTCTCTTCCACGTCACGAAAACTAATGGCAAAACGCGGCGTCATCATTCTATCTCTCTCTTCGTTTATTCTTCTGTACTCATCGTTGTCGTTCTCGCTTGCTCTCTCGTGCGGCCTGTTCCTCCAATTTTTCTCTGTTGCTACGTTCCTCTCTGTAGCTACCGATTCATGATCTGTCTCGTCGTTTATTTCATCATCTACTTCGTCGTCTGATTCGTCTTCGTCTTGTGATGCCAACAAATTGTTCAGCTTCAAATTCATGAAAATATGCAATGCTAGGTCGTCGACACTGTACTTGATTCCCAATACATTGCAAATCGAAACAAGATCACCGTTCGTCAAATTTCGTCGTACATATTCCGCCTTTGCTTCGTACTTTGCGTTCGTTTCATCGAAATCGAAACCAGAAAATTCTCGAATTCTTTTGCGGTTATTTCTATCTCCCTCGCTCTCATAGATAAATTTATGCAATGCTCTGATATTGTCTGCTTTACCCGTTTTCAGAGTATCACTTATTAAATCATTTAAACACGACATAGTTAATTTTTTTATTTCACCACTAGCAGAGCAGGACCGACTTAATACGACACGATTGTTCGAGAAAAAAAATCACTTTTTTTTTTTTTTTTTTTCACTCTTCTCCCGCACGAACGCACAAAAAATGTATGTGAGGTAGTCTCTTGTATCCCGCACTCTTTCTATCACGACAAAATATGTGAGGAAACTCTTTTGTAACCACTCTAACTTGAATCTTTCCCGGACGAGCACCCAAAATATGTGGGGTTTTATTTACGATATAATTATAGTCTAGGGGGGTTTACATGATAATACGACTTCATAGAGATTACACTATGCTAAATAACAATCGACGTTTGGCTCGGCTCAACTTTGGCGTCCGACTATGACGCTTCGTCTTTTTACGCCCGACTTTGGCGATCGACTTTTAGTGTCCGACTTTGACACACGACTTATAGCACCCGTCTAATGGTACTCGACTTTTAGTGTCCGGCCTTGACACTCGACTTATAGTACCCGTCTATGGTACTCGACTTGACCTTGCATCCGACTATGACGCAAGACCTCAAAACACGTCCGTCTTATTCAACGCGCAAAAACCAACTCTCTCGTCGTCATCTCTCATTCGTTCGTCATCCCTCTTGATCGTCTCTTCTTACACGCTCACGTTCTCTCTTTGATCGTCGTCTCGTCTCTCGTCTTCGTTTACAGTGGGATTGATGCACATCGCAAATCCACATCCCACATATATATTGACTTACTCAGTAGTGCAAGCACCTAGCCCAATATTATAATTTGATATAGACAGATTTGATGGGATACTCTTTAAATTTTGTAGACAAATTTTTGCGTTTTCTATATCCTGCTCAAGACGCACAACTGGAAAGACAAGCATTTGAAATAACAGACTCGTTAGGATCGCAGCATAATGCGCTCTTGCAAGTACAGCACTGTTGATTTGATATTGTCAGAGCCACAGGTGTTGGTTGTGAATGACATTTACCATTGTTAATGTCCCTTAGAATTGTATTGAATAGACATCCGGGTAGAATATTTTCTGCAGCAGCAAAAATTCGTTTATGCATGTAGCAAAGTTCTTTAAAGTCTAGAGTGTGCAACCCATGATGGTATAGCTTATGACAAATTGCGTAGAAACGACTTTTTGGTACATTGCACTTACAAAAGCAGAACCCGCATTCCTAAATGAACATATCGAGAATTTTGCGAAGTTCTTTTTCTAAGCCAACTCCATCGACCTCTCCAGCCGTCAACGACTGGACAGTATGCTTTACAAATTCGTCAAACTGTTCAGAAGTATTTTCTTTTAGGTCGCGCGCCATATGGTGCTGGCCTCTGGTTCTGTCCCTAACTTTTTCGGTATTTAAACTAACTGCGTTACCGTCACCAGGCACGTCGTCGTCACGAGTCCCTTTTCTTCTCTTTACATTTCTTTTCCCCGAATATAACATCTGCTGATCGTTTATCTCTGAACCTTTAAGTTGTAAATTATGGCCAGATTTAGAATTAGATGTATTACCAGGTAGCAATTGATCTCTTTTGTATTCCTCCTTTTCACCTTCAGAATTTTTTTCCTTTTTAAAATCAGGCTCACTTTTGCTTTTTGCTGAAATTTTCTCTGACCCTCCTTCACTAATTTCTCTAGAATTGCTTGGTACCTTTGTGGTTTTCCGTGCTGGAACCGTCTCATGGTCATTAATTGCAACTTTATCTCCATGCTCTTTTTTGGGCTCAACTCTTTGATTTTCTTCATAATTATCTCGCGAGTTGTCCGTTTCATTTTTTGTACTTCTAACTTCCGGCATATTATTTATTTTAGCTTCGGATTTGTCTTCAGGCTTTTCTTTCATATTATATCGATCTATTTCCTGAAGCTGATATTTTTTCATTGCCTATAAAGATATTCTCAAGACCTTCTTGTTTATCTTTTGAAGTTTTTCTGGGAATATCTTTGTCAAGCTTGGAAATTGATTTAGGTAGATGCTTTTCGTTAACTTCATGTCTAACCTTTTGTTTTGAACCTTTTTCTGGCTCTTCTAACACTTGTGGAATATTGTTCTTTGTCGTTACAATGCTCCGTTTTTGTTCCATTTCTTTGAGTCTAATGTTTTCTCCGGGTCCATCACTATGCCTTTCTTTAGATTTGTTTTCAAGTTCGACATCCATTATTATCTCTGAGTTGTCTAAAAGATCCAGTGGCTTACGACCATCAGCTTGCGTCGTTCCCCCTTGTTCATTGCTTAATTCCTTCTTTTTTTTAGATTTTCTCTTTCAAATTCTTTCTGTATTAACTTAGGATCGCCGCCTTTATTATCTAAAGCATCGCTGAGTTTTTTATTCATTTCCTGCAACGCACTTATCTTTGATTGGCAGTCCTCTAGTTGATCCTGATGACTTTTCAAGAGTTTATTTGCTTCTGTATCTTTGAAATTATTTAACTGATCCTTAAGGTTATCATTTTCTTGAGCCACTTGTCCAATGTCCTGAATGAGACCAATACTCTCCCGCATACCGTCCTCCATTAATTTTGTGTTCTCGTCCAATTGTTGAACCTTTCGATCCAATTCATTTAAGCGTTTGTTATTGTCAGCAGTATCCTGACAAAGACATTCGTTCTCTTCCATCAAGTCATCTAACAAAGTTTCATAACATTGCCATTTTTTTTATTTCCGCCCACAAGTAAATTATCACAATTTACTGAATTGGAGAAGGAAAAGACTATTGAAGACCTTGAAGGTATTATGAAAGATATTTACCTAAGAACGCAAACTGAAAAAATTGATAACATTATTCCATCTAGCCAAGAAATACATATTTTCGGGGATTACGTACAATTATCCAGATTAATAATATCCAATCTATTATAAGCAATGAAATTCAAACATATCAAAATGTGAATTTTCCATATAGCGCATAGTTCGATGCTCTGAGTTGTTGGAAAAATATCCCTTACTTCTTAAAATATTACATGTAAAATATAAGCCATTCCAGTAAACAGTGCAGCATCCGAAAGAGCATTCTCCGTTGCTAAAAACCTTATTAATTATAAAGGGTGTAAAAACGCAATTACAGATCAAAAGGTAAATAAGATAATGTTCTTTCACTCAAATGTATAAGTATATAACGAGTTATTTTCTGAAATAAATTTGTAGTAATAAAAACTATATTGGGTATCTTTTTCTTGTATATGACATTTTTATTTTTTTATTTATGTTTCTTATTTTTATTTATTTTTTATGCTTCCTACTTCCATTAAATTTTTCTTACAATAAACAAATAATCACAACTCACAAGTGTAGTAAAAAAAAACTGTACACCAATTTTAGTGTACTCATTAACTGCTGTACAACATAAAACTGAGTAAGAACAAGAGTTGTCGATACAACAAATTTGAACAGTATTCATGCAGTTGTTTAATGTAAACCAATTTTTTTAAAAACATATTTGTTATTATATATTCAAAATATAACATATTATTTTTATCACTGGTGTGTGGTTTACCTAAGCCGGCGAAACGACTTACTATATATTGTCGTTTTAGCAGATATGTTTTGTTAAAATTGTTGTGTTCTTGGTTTGGTAATGTTTTAAAAATAAACAAATGTTATATATCACATTTATTTATTAATTAAAGAACAGCTAATTTTACAAAAAATTTCGTGGTTGAGCTAAACGGTTTCTACGAAATAGTTAGGCATGTGATATCCAAAATATATGCGAGTGCAAGGGAAAAATTAAACTAACAGGAGTTTTGATGGATGACATAACGTTGCTGTTATACAGGGTTAAAAAAAATAAAATCAAAAATCGAAATATATAACGTTGTCAACTTTTACTTCTTACTTTGAGATGTCTTATTTGCTTGGAATGCCGATGGGTATTTCCAATGGGAGTGTCTCTAAAGAAGGAAACATGATTTATTCTTTTAATCTTTTTATATATATTGACTTACTCAGTAGTGCAAGCACCTAGCCCAATATTATAATTTGATATAGACAGATTTGATGGGATACTCTTTAAATTTTGTAGACAAATTTTTGCGTTTTCTATATCCTGCTCAAGACGCACAACTGGAAAGACAAGCATTTGAAATAACAGACTCATGATGATCAAGAATATAAAAAAGAAACCAAAAGCCGCTGTGGGTCAAACAGTCTTACCTTTAAGCATAAGTTTTTCCTCGTTAGGATCGCAGCATAATGCGCTCTTGCAAGTACAGCACTGTTGATTTGATATTGTCAGAGCCACAGGTGTTGGTTGTGAATGACATTTACCATTGTTAATGTCCCTTAGAATTGTATTGAATAGACATCCGGGTAGAATATTTTCTGCAGCAGCAAAAATTCGTTTATGCATGTAGCAAAGTTCTTTAAAGTCTAGAGTGTGCAACCCATGATGGTATAGCTTATGACAAATTGCGTAGAAACGACTTTTTGGTACATTGCACTTACAAAAGCAGAACCCGCATTCCTCAATGAACATATCGAGAATTTTGCGAAGTTCTTTTTCTAAGCCAACTCCATCGACCTCTCCAGCCGTCAACGACTGGACAGTATGCTTTACAAATTCGTCAAACTGTTCAGAAGTATTTTCTTTTAGGTCGCGCGCCATATGGTGCTGGCCTCTGGTTCTGTCCCTAACTTTTTCGGTATTTAAACTAACTGCGTTACCGTCACCAGGCACGTCGTCGTCACGAGTCCCTTTTCTTCTCTTTACATTTCTTTTCCCCGAATATAACATCTGCTGATCGTTTATCTCTGAACCTTTAAGTTGTAGATTATGGCCAGATTTAGAATTAGATGTATTACCAGGTAGCAATTGATCTCTTTTGTATTCCTCCTTTTCACCTTCAGAATTTTTTTCCTTTTAAAATCAGGCTCACTTTTGCTTTTTGCTGAAATTTTCTCTGACCCTCCTTCACTAATTTCTCTAGAATTGCTTGGTACCTTTGTGGTTTTCCGTGCTGGAACCGTCTCATGGTCATTAATTGCAACTTTATCTCCATGCTCTTTTTTGGGCTCAACTCTTTGATTTTCTTCATAATTATCTCGCGAGTTGTCCGTTTCATTTTTTGTACTTCTAACTTCCGGCATATTATTTATTTTAGCTTCGGATTTGTCTTCAGGCTTTTCTTTCATATTATATCGATCTATTTCCTGAAGCTGATATTTTTCATTGCCTATAAAGATATTCTCAAGACCTTCTTGTTTATCTTTTGAAGTTTTTCTGGGAATATCTTCTGTACCATCTTTTTCTAATTTTTCTGGTACTTTGTCAAGCTTGGAAATTGATTTAGGTAGATGCTTTTCGTTAACTTCATGTCTAACCTTTTGTTTTGAACCTTTTTCTGGCTCTTCTAACACTTGTGGAATATTGTTCTTTGTCGTTACAATGCTCCGTTTTTGTTCCATTTCTTTGAGTCTAATGTTTTCTCCGGGTCCATCACTATGCCTTTCTTTAGATTTGTTTTCAAGTTCGACATCCATTATTATCTCTGAGTTGTCTAAAAGATCCAGTGGCTTACGACCATCAGCTTGCGTCGTTCCCCCTTGTTCATTGCTTAATTCCTTCTTTTTTTTAGATTTTCTCTTTCAAATTCTTTCTGTATTAACTTAGGATCGCCGCCTTTATTATCTAAAGCATCGCTGAGTTTTTTATTCATTTCCTGCAACGCACTTATCTTTGATTGGCAGTCCTCTAGTTGATCCTGATGACTTTTCAAGAGTTTATTTGCTTCTGTATCTTTGAAATTATTTAACTGATCCTTAAGGTTATCATTTTCTTGAGCCACTTGTCCAATGTCCTGAATGAGACCAATACTCTCCCGCATACCGTCCTCCATTAATTTTGTGTTCTCGTCCAATTGTTGAACCTTTCGATCCAATTCATTTAAGCGTTTGTTATTGTCAGCAGTATCCTGACAAAGACATTCGTTCTCTTCCATCAACTTATCTAGCTGGCCATCCTTTTGGTATAGTAGGTTCTGGAGGCGATCCAACTCTCTCGAACAGTCATCTAGCGATTTAATATGGGGTGCACCGGGTGACTTGTTTAGATTAATTTGTTTAAAGCAATCTGCCTGATAACATAGTTCGTTCATGATGTGATCGAGTGTAGCCCCTGTGTAAACTGCTAAATCGTCGCCGACATCTGGACACTCTGAGGAAGAGCCAATACAATTACCAGGCCGAATCGTAAACTTCTGGTTGAGGTCGCAAACAATATTCTAATAAAATTTAAAAAAAAACAAGTTTGTCGAAATTCAAACAATATTTTAACGAAATCTAATTTTATGAAAAAGATAAGTATTTGACAATAAATTATAATAATATAGTTAGTCTATGACACAAACCTACTACCTTTTGTGGATAATATTATCGCAATTTTGTTCAAATCGGAAATTGTATTAAGGTCACAAAATTGTTTTAAATATTTTGGAAATATATGCTTTCAGTAGGAAAGGGATAGTATTATTGTGAAGTAAACAAGGGAAAGAACAAACTGTGTCGTTTAGTCTAACATTAAGGTAGATAATGTTTACGTTAATTAATTTAAGTATGGCATAATATTAAAAAAATAATATTGGAGTTTTACAATTGTTACCATTAGTTGTTGGTATTGGCAGTCATATGCATTTAGGGCATTGTCTCGCTTTCGCAATTCACCCCGCAGTACATCAATTTCCTTAACCTGACATTCAGCCCGCTGAGCCGCGCACGCGGCCGTCATTAGCTGTTGTCTCATGTCATCACAGCGACACTAATAGCGGTATCGGTTAGTAGATTTCTGGATTCAAATTTAATGCCACGCACTTACCTTTAAAAAAGCCTCATTGCATTTACACTTGTCTACCTCAGATTCATAGTACGTTTGCATTTCCTGCATCTCAATCTCCATATCATTAATATACTGATCCTGTTCGTTTAGATTTCGAGATAGGTCATCAGAGACACCTTCCGCCAGATTGGCCTTTTGCTGCAGTTCGTTTACTTTAATTTCAAGATCAGATAATGCCTCAATTTTCTTACGCAGTGCGTTGCGCTCGGCAATAATTTTATGAATGTTATCCACACTTGTGTCCATTGAAAACATCTTGTCACCTCTTTTTTTCTTTCTTTACCTTCTCCCTTTTTATTTGTGCCGGTCCCCTCGTAGGAATCAAATCTACCACTTCCACTGTCTGAATTAAAGGCACCAACATATGCGCCTAGTTTGGAGGAATTCAACTGCTTATCTCCGGCTTTAGGCAGCACATTTAACTCCTTGGCGAGGTTATCTATCTTATTTTGGAGAAATGGAATGTCATTGCTTTTTTCGGGGTCTATTATCAAAGATTCCCTCGAGCAACGCTCAAACTGTTTCTCAATGACTCGCCTTAGTATGGAATTTTCAGCCTTGAGAATGTCGTGGGTTTTGATCATGTCTTTAATGAACTCTTGCAACTCGTTGAGCTCTATTACGTCAGCAGGAAAGATGCTCTTAGCATCCGCTAACTTTTTAATCGTTTTCTGAATGTCCTCGATCTTCTTCGGATCGCACGGGTGGGATAAAATACGTTTTTATATCGTCGTTATTATTTTTGCTTGTTTTAATTTTATCATCAGACTTAATTAGTTGGTCAGGAAGGATATTAGTTTTTACCATTAATTCATGCATACGGTAAATTGTGGCATCAGCTGCAGTTATTAGACTGTCACCATCTAGCGGATAATTACTATCTTCAGCACCATGACTAACAGCTTGGCTACCATATCCGCTTGGTTGGCTACCACTACTAGAAGAAACTTCTCTACCACCATTTTGGGCAGTTTTATCTCTGAGTCGATTGTTTATATTTATCTTCGGTTGAGCTACAGCCCTTAAAGTAATGTCTCCGTGGTCAATACCCTGGTTACGTTGACCATCGGCTGGTGTATTGCAAGAAACCAAATCTGCTACATAACGCGACTTCTTGTGTACATCTGCTGCCCAAGACCTGTCATCTATAGTCGAAGGGTAGCTTTTTAGCTTGACACAAACTTCTTGGCATTCAAAATCGTAGGACTGATTCATGAACGGCACATTAAAGAATTCTTTTTGTGTGGAGAACGCCATCGGTTACCTTAAAATTAAATTATTAAAGCACACGAGTTTAAATTTTTTTTTATTCAATATGTGTTATGTTTGAATGTAATAAAAAACTTTCACACAACATGTGGTAGAATCTATTCAACTTCTATGGAATTATCAGAAACACTTTTAGAAGTGTTTTGAGGTACTAGTTCTATCTGACCGGCTTCTCAATCAGTAATAACTACACGCCATCTATGATGATGAGAAATCTTGAAATAAGTTACAATGTCTACTAGATATCAAAAGCTTTCCTAAAATATTTGGCAACTTTTTTGAAAAACGGAGCCGTGTCCAAAAATTCTGTGGACCGATTTTAGTGATCTTGGTTGTCTGGACTGAGATCTTCCAAAAGAAAAGTCACACTTTTAAGTATTTTTACCTATCATAACGGTTCAAAGTCGGATAAAATTCAAGACGTCCAATTTAAAAAATTCTTTATAAAAACATGCTGACAGATTTAAGTTTTTTGGGTGTCGTATTAAAGGTAACGGAGGTAGTAAGAAATGATAATATAGATTGATTAAATTTACATGGGTGTATCCAATAAGGGTGCAATGATCATGACCACATGTTAAATATGATGAATATGCAATAAAGAGTAATATCTACGAAACTAAAAAAAAACACTAAATATGTTAATTTACATTTTTATAAACTACTCGACATAGATTTAAAACTTCTTTCAATAGGGTAAACTACCGATAGCATTACAATACCATTGACCTATCGCTGTTTCACGAAACCATCGATATTAACAATACTTCCATCTATTGGAACCCTAGTGTCCAATATAGTGCTTTATATTCATAAATATAAGACAAAATAAAAGTATATACATATATAGTTGCTAAGAAGCACAATTATACGATTTAATAAAGAAGGTAGGTTAATTAACTGAAGTCGACTATAATAAGCTGGAAATTGTACATTTGGATCCCAGCGCAATTTAAGAAAGGAAAAACGAACGAAAAAGGAACGAACACTCTTAGCCGTACTAAAAGTAGTCGATAAATGCTGATGGATGTGATCAAATTTGGGAAAATCGTTTAAAGCTGCAGTAAACTCACCAGTATTAAATTTCGACAATAGCTTAGCAAATAACGAAGTCTTTGAAAAAAATTACTTTTCGTGAATTTGCCGCTTGTATGGGAGCTATATGATATAGTCGTCCGAGATATACAATTTCTGCCGTATACACAAGCTCACATGCAAAATTTCAAATCTATAGCTCCAACGGTCTAGAACAAGGACAAGGCTATGTGAACTTGTCTTGGCATGCTGATTAAGAATATACTTTATAAAGTCGGAGATGCGTCCAGAAGGAAGCATAGAAATGCGTTGCACACTTCTGACCAAAATTAATATAGCCTTCTTACAAGGGTATAAAAATGCCCGGCACTTGGTGAATTTCGAATTTTTGAAAATAAGAACACCCCTAATGTACATACATATGTGTGAAAATCTCCCAATTAAGATACTTAAAAAAACTTTTGCGTATTTTTTATTCAAAAGCACCTATTTCGTGTACTTAGTGTTTAGTAGGGGGTCAGAAACTTCCTTCCTCAACGCTAACTCCTCCTAGACCGTAAGAGCTACAGAGCTGAAATTTTGCACATAGGCTTGTATATACTGCAGGGGTTGTATAGCCGGATCGGACCACTATATCATATAGCTCCCATACAAACCCTAAAGTAACGAACAGTGACTTTTCTCAATAACTTCGTTATTTTCTGTGTTTTTACGGTGAAACTTATTAGAGAGTTTCTTACACCTATAAACTACTGTGCCAAATTTGATAAAGATCGGGTGACTATATCATATAGCTCCCATAGGAACGATCGGTGGAAAACAGTGACTATGATCAATATCTTCATTATTACCTATGATTGTAGGCCATTCTTTCGCAAACATAAGCCTTTTTTAGATAAAACGTTTTTCCACATTGATGGCTAATAGGTAAGGAAAGAGTTACCAAAAAAGTTGCAAGGGTATACAAACTTTGACGCGGTCGAAGTTAGCCCCGGCCCTTTGGTTTTTTTCCTTTTAGTCGAAAAAAAATCTCAAAAAAATTTGCGGCCGATAATGTTTGATGGGCGCGGAACTCACCTAAAGTTATCAGTGTGATGCTCCCATATAAGCATACATAGCACCATACAAGTGTCATAAGAGTGATCGAGATGGCATGCTATAAAAAAAAAATGTCAGTACATTGTGAACACTATTGATGTTATATTACAAAAAAAAAAAAAAAGATGAATAGAATCAAATGTTTCTTAATTAATGGTTTTAACTTAAATTTTTATTATAATCACTGACTAAATCACTTTTTTTTTACAGAGGCGTATTATTTTTGTATAAGCTAAAAAAACTTGAAGCAATGATTGTTTTTCCTCCTCGTTGTTTGTGAGAACAACTCCTGCATAAATTTGACTCCTCTTTCCGCCATATCATTTACCACATGAAGATCACGGTAGCTTCCAGTTTGATGGATCCAGTCCAAGAAATGTTTGTGGTAGCTTAGCTTTCTCAAAAAAATCCTTTGTTTTTGATGACACAAAGTCAGACAAGGAGTATTTTTGGAAGTCTACCAAATTAGAGTAATGTCAATTATTTTTCAGTTGAACATTTGGTTCCTTTGAGTAAAGATTGCTAACCATACGAATTTTTTTTTCAAATTAGACATTAAGTTTTCGGCAAGGTACCATAAATGATTGCTAATTTTGTTCAATACTATAGACGAGGTTTCGGTGTCAGTACTTGCATATTTTAAAAAATTGTACATGGTTAAAGTCATGGAAAGGAGCCTCAATAGCGTTTGTACACTTAAAATTTCGTGAAGTCCTGGCTTTCTGCTCCACAAATTTGGACACGAATTGTTTCATCTGCAGAGCCACTTTCAAATTTCTCTTTTTTTCTAATTTGGCCATGATTTTGAAAACCTTTCAAATATCGGAACTTCTGCTGCAGATGTGTAACATAGGACTTTGGTTTGGTGGTCACCTTGGCTTCAAATGTATTAGCCTTTTGGGTGACTGGAAGTGGATTTCGTGGAGGTTACGCTTCGAGCGTACGAATTTCTCATATTCCTGCTTGACCCTCTCCCACAACGCAGGAACTCGATCACAACTGACTTGAAGCGTAATGAAGTGAACAATGAAGTGATTTGGGTGTAGACTTCAACTTGGAACGCTTTGGATAAGCAACAAAAAAAGATTGAAAATTCGATGCCAACCGCCCCGCGAGGAATGGTACGCAAAGTAAGGAATGCGCTTTTTTTCGGAACAGTGGAATTGGGATGGACTCCTTGCGAAGTTTTTAATCTGTAAAGTGAAACGGATGGAACAAGAATTTACCAAAATAATGAAAAATTAATTTTGCCGACAAAATAGAAATGTTCTTTGCCCTTTGAAACGAAACGGAATTCGAACGGACTCTTGAATGATCGGATACGCAATAAAAGGACGCGGAACACAAATTCTTAATAAATGAATAGTTGTCGACTTTTTCTCACCGTGACCCTTCAGCATATATACCACATAAAGTGCCTGCTAACCTAGGGTATACAGCACAGCTACCTTTGATCGATTGCTTTGTTTTTTATACCCTTGCATAGGGTAATTTAAAATTGGTCAGATGTTTGTAACGCAAAGAAGGTGACGTTTAGGACCCAATAAAGTATATATATTCTTGATCAGCATGAGAAGCTGAGTCGATATAGCCATGTACGTCTGTGTGTCTGACCGTCTGTCCGTCCGTGCGTATGCGTTTTACTCTGCCATCTTAAGAGCTTTAGGGCTGTGTTCTGTGCTTTTTTATTATCTGGAGCAGATGAAGTATGAAAATTATCAGGATCGGACTACTATATCATGTAGCTCTAAAAGAAACATTTTTATTAAAATTGGAGTATCGCTTTGAAATTTACATATGTGATAATATTAGATATAAAACTCCAGATCCCAAAATTTAAATCGGATCGGATAAACATAATACAATATAATTAGCTCTGCTCCCAGCTCTGCCGGCAGACCTGCTTGCTGCCTACTACGTCATACGTTGCTTGCCGTCGTGACGTTTATGAATTAGTACTTAAAGGCGTGCTTGAGGCGAATATCAATCAATTAACTACAAGCCCAGACCTCCCGTAATTGAAGAAAAACATCGATCTCGAGAAAATCCAAAACTGTACAGAAAAGCTATCTTGTTTAATGTTTCGGAAATTGACAAACTGCTAGAATTATACAGAACTGAACTCTGTTGGACGTATGTCTGTTCAACGTGACATCCTATGTAAAACCCTGGCTCCAATGTATTTTAGCAGTAAAGGCGCCGTATCAGGATTTTTGTTTTTTGAAGGCCATGAAAAATTGAGAAACAGACAAAATTGCGTAAAAGAACACAGACAGGTATGTATATCCCGACTGTAAAAAGCAAACTTTGAAAACAAAATTGGATGAGATGTGTGTTTTATAATAAAAAGAAAATAAATACGAACTAATATATAATATAGATAGTGATAATAATGTAGTGAGCCAATAGGTTTCTAACAAACTTTTAATTTTAAAGTTTTATATTTAAGTCCTTAGAGTCAAATGGAACAAACGGGTATGAATATTGAGAAGCCTGGGACAGCCTATTTTATATACATTTTTGACGATGCACAATGGAGAAAGATTATATTCATTTTTTAAAATTGAACACACATAGTTTTAAGTAACAGAATTAAAAACAAAATCGCAACATATTAAAGGACTTCGGGTGTTATTTATTAAATGAACCATAATTGTTCCCGACCGAGGCGTTAACATGAAAGCAGCACCTTTGTCCGACTTTCTTATCTTACTGAAGAATCATACAAGAGTGCGATAAAACGATGACATACCAGCCCCATCAATTGCGGGAATCGATCATTTTTACTTACATCATCACCCAGGCATGAAGCAATTGTCATGAATAACGATTGTCCGTACATCAAACGATTCATTCTTAATTGGCGAGGTCCAAGAAGGGTTTTTATGAAAAATTACCCAATCTTCATTCGTTGAATTCAAAATATGAACTGATTTTATTAACAACAATCCAAAATCCAGGCGCGTATACAGGGGGAGGTTTCGGGAGTTTATTCCATTCCATTCCATTCCACCCCTGACCACCGATCAGTGAATGATATTTATTTTTCTGTGATTTAACCAATTGAGTGTAAACATTAAAAGCGTGTAAACTTAAATATAGTGAGTAAACACTAAAAAGAGGTAAGTAAAAATTGTCATATCGAATACTACAAGTTGGAATATCAAGTGAATCATCATGTTTTGGATTTCCTCAAACTTACGGTTATAAAAATATATTACATTTCATTTAGGAAACTTCTAAACAAACTGATAAGCAACAAGCAGAGGCGCCCGATACAGCATCTTCACTCGAGCCCAAAATTGCACAGGTATTTAACAGTCATCAATTGTACCTTTATTCCATTCAAAATTCTCCTACTTGTAATACACGAAGTTACAATTACTAGCAATAAGAATCGTAATTTTCACAATGCAGCTAGGAAAAGCAAATTGTTTTCCACTTTTCCATATCAATAACTTTGTAATTGAAAGTGACAAATAGAAATTTCGGATCCAGATAAAAAAAATGTTTGCAGGTTTCCCCCGAAAGACATTGTTACTTACTGCCGGAAAAAACTCAACTTTTAAATTTTCAACATCAAGCAATCGAAATTTAAAATTTCAGTTGTCTTGGTTGCGATCCTATCAATGGTTATCTTACTCGGCTGAAGAAGATAGAGTTTACTGCAAATATTGTGTATTTGGCAAGGGGAGTCATCAAATTGTGAAAACTTTTGTGGGGGCACCGTTCAGGGACTGGAAGAAAGCCCTTAAAATGTTCCGAGATTCATCGATGAAGAGAATTTCAAATCTGTTTTTAAGAACAAAAAAGACGATATTTTGAGTGAAATCGATTTGAGTCGAATGAAAATGCGAATCGACAATAGAAATTGAAAAGTCAAAATGTTTCGTAGTTATCGCTGATGAAACCATTGACGTCAGCGGAATTGAACAATTCTCAATCTGTGTGCTATATACCGAAAATTCAAAAGAGGGATATCGACTTCAGGAAGATTTTTTGTGTTCCATACCTGTGAAAGATGTAACCGGGAAAGGGCTCAGCAATGCACTTCTAACAACTCTGAAAGAGTTGAAAGTTGAGTCTTCTTTAATGGTTGGACAAGGTGAATTAAAAAAATGAGTACTTTTTTTTTTTTTTTTTTTTTTTTTGACGTTGACGATACTATGCGCAGTACGTTCAAGTGGCCCCTACGACACCAGGACATAGCCTGTTACGCGCGAGCCCAAGCAGATAACTGCCCACCTCCCACCCGACCGACCGAGGGGGTGCAGCCGTATAACGCACGGCACGAATCGCGTGGACAAATACACAATAGAAAAAACAGACAAACAAATAATACTATAGCTATCTATTAACTAAATGGGATAGGATAGATGTTTTAAGCATATTAATAGAAAACTCTGAGCTGATTACAGGGAATAGAAGATTGTAATCAGAGCAGAGGACCCTAAAAGGTTCATGCATAGCATAGTTAGAAGAACAACGACTAAGGGTTAAAGGTATAATCGGATGTCTACTCCGTCTACATGGTACCGACAGATTCACCTGAGCTAATAACTCAGGCGAGTCGATATCACCAATTAGGAGCTTGTGCATAAAAATGACACCAAGCATAATTCTACGGTTAGTTAGGGACGGAAGGTTAATCAAGAGAAGTCTACTAGAATACGAAGGCAAATTGACATTGCGATCCCAGCTTAAGCCACGAAGAGCAAATAGCAAAAACTGCTTTTGAACGGATTCAAGTCTAATCTGGTGCGACTCATATTGAGGTGACCAAATGCAAGATCCATACTCTAAAATAGGACGGACAAGCGAAGTAAAAAGAACTTTAGTTGTATAGGGGTCATCAAATTCTTTTGACCATCTTTTAATGAAACCCAGGACACTCATGGCCTTTGCGACCGTGGTGGAAATGTGGGTGTTAAAATTTAACTTATGGTCCATAAGTACGCCCAAATCATTTATATTATTTAAACGTTCTAAAGGGCTATTGTTTAGAAAATAAGTGACCAGTTGGGGAGAGTTACGGAAAAAAGTCATTACCTTACATTTGGAAGTGTTAAGATTTAGTAGATTAAACTGGCACCAGGATTGAAAGTTTTTAAGATCAGCTTGTAGCCGACTAAATGAATCTGTATCTTTATGAGTAAGACAAAGCTTGACATCGTCAGCATACATAAGCACACGCGAATGAACAATGACTGATGGAAGATCGTTAATGAATAGTGTGAAGAGCAGAGGGCCAAGATGACTACCTTGAGGTACACCAGAAGTCACATGAATGAAAGCGGAAAAAGAAGACTTAAAAAGTACCTTCTGTTTTCTATTTGTTAAATATTCACGAACCCAAGAAAGGAAAAGGGGTGGAAACCCAATGTCGCTCAGCTTAGAAAGTAATAGGGTATGATTAACGGAATCAAAGGCTTTGCTAAAGTCAGTATATATTACATCAGTTTGTTTACCATTTTTTAAACCCCTTGATAATTACTGATGTAAATTCTAAAAAGGTTAGTGGTTGTAGATCTACGTTTCACAAACCCATGTTGGGATGGCGAAATAATAGAGCTGCAAAAATGTTGCAATTGAGAAGTTATAATTTTCTCAAAAGCTTTCGGAATAGCGGACAATTTTGAGATACCCCCTATAGTTAGAGGCTTCGGACTTTTTGCCATTTTTATGCAGAGGAATGATATACGACTCCTTCCAAATAGATGGAAAAGAGGAAGATTCGACAGACAATAGAAACAATTTTAAAATGGGTTTACATAATGCGTTTGCACAGAACCTAAGTACGCATCCAGGAAGACCATCTGGCCCCGGAGAATAAACAGGTTTAACTAATTTAAGTTCGCTAAGAATAGAACTTTCATCAATCACCGGATTGAAAATGCAATTAGCCTTTTTTAAATGATAAGGATACGGACTTGCTCGATATTCCGTTGAGGAATAAGTTGTTTTGAAAAAACTCGCAAACATATCGGCAATTGCCTGATCAGTGCTTGCTTTTTTATTTTGAAAAGACAAAAAAGATGGGTGCACAGAGGTCTTACGTTTAGAATTAACAAAGTTATAAAATTGTTTAGAGTCGGAAGAAAACTGAAGCTTACACCGCTGAAGATAATTCTTATAGCATTGAGTATTAAGCATCATGAATTTTGAACGAGCGACTGTATACAGAGCATAATCTGATGAACGACGTGTTTTTTGAAACTTCTTATAATATCGTGTCTTCACATTTTTCAAATTGGATAACTCACGAGAGAACCAGGGAGGTTTGTTAAGCCGCTCCAGCCTACCAAGAGTCACACAAATATCAAAGAGTGAATTCAGAGTATCATAGAAAAAACGAACAGCTGAGTTCATATCTCTACAATTGTACAGATAAGACCAATCGGTAGTATCAATGTTTTCATTAAGGCTGGCAAAGTCAGTCTTACGAAAGCACCTAGTTAGAGGTAACTCATTTAAACCAAGTAATGGTGAAAGCAAGGGCAAATCAATTTTTAAATTTAATGTAGGATGAAATTTGTCTTCTGGAAGAACAAATGGTTCGATCCTAGAAACCTCACAATAAGAAGAATCCAATACAAAAATAAGATCTAACGATTTTCTATTAGAATTTAAGACGGGATTGACTTGGGATAAAGATAAGCCTAGAAGGCCATCAATAAAGTCATGTGACAAAGAGGGCAGCAACGTGGTAGATTCATCTGTTAGTGACCATGCTAAAGCGGGTAAATTAAAATCACCTACAACTATGAGCAAGTCTTGACTGGAAACTAAAGAGGAGACAAACTGAATTGCCTCTAAATGATTTAAATATACCACCATGTCTGACAATGGTGGAATATAGGAACAAGTAATTAAAGCATTAATAGATTTAAAATTTACTTTAACACCGACAAACTCAATTTCCTGGGTACTAGAAAATTGAATCATTTCAATACGAGAAATCCGGTCACGTCTGAATATAGAAAAGTTTGTGGAAAAAACCGATGCATCAACAATATCAGGTTTTAGCCACGTCTCTGTAAAAGCTAGAATGTTATGTTCAAAAGAAAGACTATCTACATAGAGATTAGAAAGTTTAGATTTCAGCCCTCTAACGTTCTGGTAACCCAGGTTAAGGGACGAAGCTAGTTTTTTGACACACCAGCAGATGCTGATGTGGCAGGAATGGTATTAGTTGTTGTTGTTGGCAAGCGAATCGGTTTCTTTTTCACAGTATATTCCTTAACTAGTATATGTTTTGGCCAAAAATCTTCTCGACATATAGTGTCGAAGATATTGGCAGAAACACTAATTTTAAAGGACGAAATGTCCCGAGAGTAAGAAAATTTAAACTTCTCCACCGCAATATTCGAGACGTTAACTTTCTTCCGAATATAGGCTATTACATCATCAGATGTGACATCAGGGTCTAGCCTAGAAACAAATATATGTTTCTTTGGTGGTATGCCAACGAGAGGCCGCGGTCCCAAAGCGTCAGCCGCAGCAGTAACGTTGGACAAGTAACCCACTGCAGCAGTCAACTTGTTTACGGGGCCCTCGATACTTTTAGAACTAACGGCAATTTCCATTGGAATGGGTAATTGCCCGGACACATCGGACACTACAATAGGCATCGTTTTTAAGAGATCATTCCCAGGTGATACCGGTAATTCCTTACTAATAGCATTCACAACCGGGCTCTTAAACGAAATCAATTGCTGTACATTAGGAGTGGACGGTGCATGAGACCGGTCGGGGACGATAAGAGACGCTGGCGGGTCTACAGATGCAGAAACACCCCAAGGACTGGTCCTTTTACGTTTCGGAGACTCATTCATAAGCGATAAACTTCTGAACTGAGTCTCCACCGCAGTAAACTCCGCTTGGAGTTTATTAAAACCTGCCCTTAAAGTGTCAAAACTATCTCTTGTCCGCCTCATGAAAGAGCGCATCTCATTCTCGACCTCTCGGCAAGCATCACATCCATATTTTAAGCCACCACCTTTAGCAATAGACTCCTTGATTCTGCCTGTGTAACCTGCACACTTAACGTGAACCGCATTGTCACACAACCAACACAGAATATAATCATGGGAGTCAACCGCATAAGTGGCAACTATGCAATTATTTTTTGAGCAGTCAACCATTTTATCAAAAAGTTTAATTTAATTAAAAAAAGGAAATACAAAAAATAAAAAATAAAAATTCTAAGGGTTAAAATTCTGTGTATAAGAATATACTGACCAGTTCTGACACAAGGGTTAATGTGCAGAGTGAGGTTTCACAACTAGAGAATAAAAAGAGATGAAAGCACAAAAAACAAAAACACGTATCACAGAGTCGCGGGTAGGCAAAAGACGAGAGCGCAAATCAATCAAGAATAGGAAAGAGCGGGAGAGCGCGTCAAATTGAACACATGCAACAACAATTTGTACGCAAGAGCGCGAGAGTTAGTTAAAACGGTAAAGACACAAACGCAAAAGAGATAAGCAAAACAACAACACCGCTAATGCAAGTATTGTTGTAAGTTTTGATTTTATTTAAATTTAAACAAAAGCGACAGCAAGAATTCGCGAAATGAAAATAAAATTCGGATGTTGAAATTATTATTAATTAAACCGATAATGAATTTAAGAAATTTGTAAAAAGTATTAAATCGCGAGAAAAAAATAAAAATTGATAAGCGCAAAAAAACCACGTCCGTCCTCTGCAACGAGTGAAAGTACTGAAAACTTGCTGTGACTTTCTTTTTTATGGAATTCCATAATAAATTTTCTTGTGTGCTATGACGGAGCGCGCGCGATGAGTGGAATAGTCAAGGGTTGCGCTGTTGAAGTTCAAAAATCTTATCCACAAGCCATTTACCTCCATTGTGCGAATCACAGTTTAAATTTGGTCATCTCCCATGCGACGTTCCATCAATCAGAAATTGTATTGGGACAATCAAAGCAATAGTTAATTTTTTCGCCAATCAAGTAAAGCTGGTATCATTTTGCAGACTTTTATCAAGAATGATGCTCCTAATGCAAAGCGTACTCGATTGCTCAAATTTTGTGAAACTCGATGGGTGGAGCACCTTGATTCTTTACAATTGTTTCAAGATGTGTATGAATATGTTTGTCTGGCACTTGAAGAACTACATGAAACTATGACAAAAGTTGACGGAGTTCAACCCAATGCACTTCTCACGTCTATACAAAAACGTCAGTTCATAATTGCTCTCACAGTTTTGAAACCTATCTTTCACTTAACGAAAAATCTCAGTTTAAGTTTACAAAAAAAAGATTGCGATTCGAGCATTTGTGTAAGATATGCAGATAACTTGTTGAGCGAAGTTCAAGATATGAGGAGAAATGCAAACGCCACATTTGCAAAAATTTTCGCAGAAGCAAAAGAAACTACTAAAAAAGTAAGAGGTTCGTTAGGTGTTCCCCGGGTTGTTGGACGCCAACAGAAATAACCAAACTGGTAACCCAGAAGAATACTATCGAAAATCAGTTTTTATCCCATTTTTGGATCATTATTGCAAAGAATTGGAGTCAAGATTTATGAAGCACCGTGATCTTCTTTCAAAAATTCAAACGATGTTGCCATCAAAATGTGATCAACTGGACTTCGATAAGATCGATTCTTTTTACCCCACGGTTAATCGGTATTTGCAAATTGCTGCGACGCTTCCAGTCTCTGTTGCTCCGAGCGAACGCTCGTTATCTTCACTAAGGAGGCTTGAAACGTACCTAAGAAGTACAATGGGTCAAGAGAGGTTAAATAGAGATATAAAATGTTTCAATTGTGGTCTCAAAGGTCATAAGGCCGTTGCTTGTGACAGTAAAAACAAATGTAAAAAGTGTTTTGAATGTTTGGCCATATTGGCAAAGATTGTCCAAAGAAATCGGAAAAACTTGAAGTGAGTACACGAAAGCTAAACACACCAACCTCACGTATGTATAAAGAGATAATAATCGACGGTTTATTGACACTGGAAGTAGGTACAATCTTAATTCCGAAACAACTTACATATGTGAGTGCAACAAATTTTTAATCGGGTTTGGTAATGACGTGCGGTCTAAGCCATGGGGTTCAATCGAACAACCATTCGTTTAATTTAAATCGGTATTTTTAGTAATTAATTCACAATTTCTTGATGAGGACGTGCTGTTAGGCGAAGAATTTCGTAAAATTGCGGAAGTAAAAATAAATCGTGACGGGATAATCGTAAGAAAGACTGACAATATCGAGATTGAAACAGAAATTTTGGCGTTAATGAGAATAAATACAGTAAATGTCGACGAGATCGATTTAAATATTGAAGAGAATGCAAGCAATTTTGCAAAGAACGAGGTACGCGAACTGATTAAAAACTATAAACCCGTAAATGCAAAGTCGACAAACGTGAAAATGCCAATCGTGGTCAATGATGATACCCCAATCTACTCGCGTCCGCGTAGAATCGGTTATAACAAACGTTGCGTAATAAATCAACAAGTTAATGAATGGTTAAAACAAGGTACAGTCGAACACCCTGAGTCAGAGTACAGTAGCCCGGTAGTCCTGGTAAAAAAACGAGATGGATCTCTAAGATTATGTATCGACTATAGAAGGATCAACAAGGTAATATTACGAGACCATTTTCCTTTACCCTTAATCGAAGACCAATTGGAAAGATTGGTAAGTGCAAAGATATTCAGCACAATTGACTTGAAAAATGGATTCTTCCATGTTGATGTCGAGGAGGAAAGCCGATAATATACATCCTTTGTAACCCACAACGGGCAATACCAGTTTCTGAAGGTACCATTTGGACTAGCGAATTCTCCTAGTGTTTTTCAAAGACACATCAATGCTATATTTCGAGAGCTGACACGTAAAAATATCGCAATTCCATACGTTGATGACATCATTATTCCAGCCAAAGATCAAGACGAGGCAATATCGAATCTTAAAGAAGTCCTAAAACAGTGTGAAAATTACGGCCTGATGATCAAACTAAAAAAATTCAGTTTTTTAAAGAAAAGAGTTGAATTTTTTGAGTCACGAAGTTGAAGACCAAAAAGATATGTATTTCTGAAGCAAAAACCAAAGCTGTAACTAAATTTGCCCAGCCCACAAACCAGAAGCAACTTCAAAGTTTCCTAGGATTGGTTGGATACTTTAGAAAATTTATTAAAAATTTTGGAGTAATACCTAAGCCTCTAACGAATCTACTAAAACAAAATGCTAAATTCCACTTTAATGATCCTGAAATCAAATCATTTAACAGGTTAAAAACATTGATCACAGAGAAGCCCGTGTTAAAAATCTTTAATTTTCACCATCAGACTGAACTCCACAACGATGCTTCGATTGACGGGTTTGGAGCAGTTCTTTTACAAGTTTCACCCGAAGATGGACAACTACACCCAGTATATTATATGAGCAGGATCACAATAGACGCACAGAATATGTTTTTAAGCTACGAACTGGAGATACTAGCTGTTATTGAAGCTCTGAACAAATTTCAAATCTACTTACTTGGCATCCGCTTCAAACTCGTTAGCGACTGCAACGCTTTCACTAAAACAATAGAAAAACGAGATATCATATGGATCCTGAATCTATTGCAAAAACTGCTTTCTCAACTAAACAAGGCCACTACGAATACACACGTATGCCATTTGGTCTTAAAAATGCCCCGGCAACATTCCAAAGATGCATGAATAATCTTTTGGAAGACCTTATTTATAAGTATTGCCTTGTTTATCTGGATGACATTATTGTGTACTCCACTTCATTGGAGGAACACATACTATCACTCAGAAAGGTATTTAACAAACCAAGAGAATCTAATCTTAAACTCCAACTCGACAAATACGAATTTATGAAAAAGGAAACAGCATTCCTTGGTCATATAATAACAACAGAAGGTATAAAAACCTAACCCAGATAAAGTCAAAGCAGTCCTAAAACCCCAAAAGAAATATCATTCTTAGGATTATTCGGATTCTTCCTATATATCATATAGCTCCCACTGGAACGATCGGTCGAAAACAGTGACTTTTTTTAAATAACTTCGTTACTTTTAACGCGATTGTTTTCAAATTAAACAGTTGTTAGTTAAATATATCTGTTAATGATTGTGCCAAATTTGATAAAAGATCGGGTGACTATATCATATAGCTCCCAAGTAGGTCATTCTTTCGCAAGCATAAGCCTTTTTAGATAAAACGTTCTTCCACATTGATGGCTAATAGGTAAGGAAAGAGTTACGAAAAAAGTTGCAAGGGTATACAAACTTTGACGCCATCAAAGTTAGCCCCGGCCCTCTGGTTTTTTATGTTTGTTTTATAAAAGTAAGTTGGTGTTTCTGCTTTGTCTTCTAAACTTCTAATAAATTCTATTTGCCTCTTGAACTATTGGAATGTAATTTTCATTATTCTCACGAGCACTATGTATTGTAGCTGCTGTGCTTTCTGTTGATCCTAAAAAGTTTTCATCTATTTTAATTCTGGAAAGGGCATCTACGTGCAAAATTTCAGCTCTGTAGCTCTTACGGTCTAGGAGGAGTTTGGTTTGATCCAGACGGACGGACGGACGGACGGACATGGCTATTTGAACTCGTCTCGTCGTGCTGATCAAGAATATATATACTTTGTATGGTCGGAGATGTTTCGTTCTATGCGTTGCACACTTCTGACCAAAATTAATATATCCTTTTTGCAAGGGTATAAAAAGGCATGGACTTTTACATGATCTAAAATTTGCAATCCCTTTATGCATTGACATTTACACCAAATTTGCAACACGTGTAGAAGTAAAGTCTAGAGATTGGTTAGAAGCCAAGAGAGCAATTATGAAAGTATTCTTTGAAATGGGCAACCCAATAGAAATAAAATCAGACAAAGATTCAGCGTTTCTGTGTATAGCACTAAAAAATTGGCTACAAGAAGAAAATTTAAAGTTAGAAATCACATCAAGTAAAAACGGCATTTCAGACGTAGAAAGATTCCATAAAACAGTTAATGAAAAACTCAGAATTATTAATTGTAAAAATGACATCAAAGATATATAAATTAAATTTGAAAAAATTTTCTACGTATACAACCATAAGACGACACATCAAACAACTAACCGAACACCAGCGGACATTTTTATCTATGCGGGATCCCCCGACTATAATACCCACGCGAATAAAATAAATCAAATAAACAATTTAAATGATGATAGACACGACTTCGAAATCGACACTTGATTTAAACAAGCTCCATTAGTAAAGTCAAAAACGACAAATCCATTCAAAAAGACAGGAGGGAATAAATCAGTTAGATGAGAAACATTTTGAAGAAAGAAACAGAGGACCAAAAAGTCACACAATACAAATCAAAATTCAAAAAAAAAAAGAAAGATAATAAATGCAAATACGACAATTAATTAATTACAGGTCAACAACTCAAGATGACTTTTTTTTTGCATTATGCTATTTTTAACATTAACCAGAGGGCCAGGGCTAACTTCGACCGCGTCAAAGTGTGTATACCCTTGCAACTTTTTTGGTAACTCTTTCCGTACCTATTAGCCATCAATGTGGAAGAACGTTTTATCTAAAAAGGCTTATGTTTGCGAAAGAATGGCCTACAATCATAGGAAATAATGAAGATATTGATCATAGTCACTGTATTCCACCGATCGTTCCTATGGGAGCTATATGATATAGTCACCCGATCTTTATCAAATTCAGTCATTAACAGATATATTAAACTAACAAATGTTTAATTTGAAAGCAATCGCGTTAAAAGTAACGCAGTTATTTACAAAAGTCACTGTTTTCGACCGATCGTTCCTATGGGAGCTATATGATAGAGTCACCCGATCTTGATCAAATTTGACACAGCCGCTTATAAGCGTAATAAACTCTTTAATATTAAGTTTCAAGATAATCCATATTTAATACTTTACAGAAAAACTAAGCTGGGAAATTAATCGAATACACATTGTAAAACGTAATAAACGAGGACTAATTAACGGAATTGGTTCAATATAAAAATGTCCTTTTGGTACTCTTGATCAGGATGATAAAGATGAATTAGAAGAAAAAATAAATAATCTTGAAAGCAACAGCGTATAAGCAAACGAAATAAATTACGTAATAGACACTGTTAATAAAGGTTTAGAAGTAATAAACAACCTCAGGGAAGAAAAAGAAAAATGAGTAAGATTAGAAGTTCTAATCTTTAATTTTGAGCATTTTACAGAATAAATGGGCATGCAGCTCACTAGACTAGGAATTTTCAACCCAAAACTTTTAAAACATAATCACATAAGTCATGTTAATTCGGAAAAACTATGGAATACAAAAACTTCCACCTGCCTTAAACCAAATTCGAACGAGATATTTATCATTTCAAACATTCCCCAAGAAGTAATAAAAAACCACTATCTTTGAGATACTTCCTTATCCATATGAAAATAAAAATATTTTGAAAGAGAATAAAAAACAAATAGAAACTAATGAATGTATAATTGACATTTTAAATCAAATCCCAACCACTATTTCCTTTATCCAAACAAAAGAGATAATTAACGAACTCACCAAAAATTATACTGTATTTCAAACTATTACTTTTGTACTTACTATAATAAGTTTGATTACATACTTAATCTGTAAGTTTAAGACAATGCCACAAAAATTAATAATTAAGTATTTTCGATCAAATGACAATCGAACTCCCACAGAAAAATTTGAAACCCCAATTTTGAAATAATTGAGTGCCAAATTATAAACAAAATTGATCAAAACTATACATCTGAGAAAAACCCCTCGCTATATCCCAAAGTATCCGCCTGAGGACAGGCTATTTTCTTTAGGATGGGGGAGTCATATATCCAACTCCAATACCCAATAACATATAAATTTTTAGCTTCCTTAAATTCATAACGTTAAAGTAAACATCCGTTCTTATAAACAATTTGACACTTGCAATAGCAATTGCCCCCTCAAAATCAAAGCGTGTGAACTCATAATTAACTCATAATTAACATAAACAATTAAACACTTCCAATAATAATTGTCCCCTAACAACCAAAAGCGTGAGAACGCTAATTTAAATTCGGACCAATCAAATCGCATCAATATCAATTAAGCCACTAAAGGGCTCACAAATTTAGCCTATAAATATAACCATAAGACATTTTTGTAACTCAGTTTTAAGTTTTCATTCAAATAATAAATTACGTTGCTTTTAACTCACAATATCTTTTTTTCCTCTTTGGGAAAACCAGATATTTAATTATATTAATTTTGGTCAGAAGAGTGCAACGTATAGAACGAAGCCTCTCCGACCATACAAAGTATATATATTCTTGATCAGCACGACGAGACGAGTTCAAATAGTCATGTCCGTCCGTCCGTCCGTCCGTCTGGATCAAACTCCTCCTAAGAACTACAGAAATTTTGCACGTAGGCTTGTATATACTGCAGGGGTTTTATATCTCGGATTCAGCCGGATCGGACCACCAAAATATAGCAAACCCCAAAGTCACAAACAGTAACTTTTCTCAATAACTTCATTATTTTCTGTGCTATTATCGTGAAATATAATATTATAATATTATACAGTTTATTACGCCTATAAACGACTGTGCCAAGTTTGATCAAGATCGGGTGACTATATCATATAGCTCCCATAGGAACGATCGGTGGAAAACAGTGACTATGATCAATATCTTCGTTATTTCCTATGATTGTAGGCCATTCTTTTTAGCCTTTTTAGATAAAACGTTCTTGCACATTGATGACTAATAGGTAAGAAAAGAGTTACCAAAAAAGTTGCAAGGGTATACAAACTTTGACGCGATCGATGTTAGCCCGGGCTAACTGGTTTTAGTATTTGTTGTGCCGTAACACAAGCATTTACCTTCGCCTGTTTTTCCCCAAAATTAGGAAGAGTATGGTGTCCCTTGCTGCACAATGAGCAGACCATCTATTGTTGCTCGAATGCTTCAAACATCGTTTACACAAATGCACTTTTTTGCCTATTTCCACCTTTTTTTTAGGTGTTAGTTTTTTAAACTTATAGCATAGAAGTGCGCCATGCCAAGGACCTTTGCAGAATGGGCAATTATCTTTAAACCCCGCAGCAAATATTTTATCAACTTCATCGAACAAATTTGTTTTAATTTTATTTTAGTGCCGTAAGTCCCTTTACACTATTTGCGAATTCATTGTTGATCATCGGTAAATCAATGACCCGACTTAATTGTTCGAAAAATACCCTCCATTTATTCTCATTCCGCTTGGTTAACAGTTCCCCATCGGCACTTTAATTGTCAGCTGAACCTGACAATAGATGAGCTACTTAAGGGCAAGACATTAATGTTCTCTTTTTTCAATTAATTCCGTAAATAATTCTACAAACAGGTCCCATTCTGAAAGTTCTCCAGAAAATGTTGGTACATGTATGTATATTTGGCAACACCGAACTCGCCCCTCACGGTAACATTCTCAACTCGCAAATTTTTCTGATCTTTTATTTTTTCTTCTAACGCTACCAAGGTATTCTGATAATCGAACTCTAATTCTTCTATGATCTTTTTAAACGTGTCATTACCTGGAAACTCATCTGTATAGGCTTGGCACATCTGTACCTTCCGGAAAAAGAATTTTATTTTGTTAACATACTTTTCTTCTGTTCTATTGTCTATCGTACGTAAATCTTTGGTCACAATGGCAATCCTGCAGCTGACGGACCTTTTCTTGAAATTTCTCCTGGCTAACATTAGCGTTCTCATTACTGGAGTTCGCGTGCCATTCCTCATATTTCCCTCTGTAAAATAGAGGTGTTCGGTTACTCCACTCTGTAGCATTTGGCTATTGTAACTATGTAATCCATTGCTTCTGTATGTCCCTTAATTCAACTTAATGCAACTCGTGCTGCTTCGCTCGCTAACAATTTTTGGTATGTATGTATGCATGTATGTGACATTAAATTATTTTTTTTTTATACCATACACCCATAGGGTGAAATCACTAACCATAGAATACATAGATGCGTCAAACTCAAGTTTTTTTGATTACAAATGCTAGCCTGAGTCTGGAACCCCAGAGGAACTTCGGCAAAAGCCGAACAGCGTAGAACCCCAGAGAGCGGTCGCAGCCGAAAACGTTCGCTCGCAGCACTGTCGCTACGCATCGAAAATAATTCAGTCTGCCACAGATCGCAGAACGATGAGCGCATGTCTTTCGTTTTGCATATGTATGCGTACACTCGTCGGTACATGCTCAGGCTTCGTAGTGTGTGTGTGTGACGTGAAGTTGTACAACATCGCATTTCAATAGTTCCCTCAACCAAAATTTTGATTTTCGACAAAAAAGCGACAATGCGAATAGGTAATGCCTCTGTGAAAAGAATATCAAGAAGTATTGGCATCAGATTCGTATGTGTCACGGTGGCTGTGCCGATAGAGTGCTCGCTTGGCGATCGGAATATCCCTGGCTCGAATCAACTCCGATTATCGTTAATGAAGGTTTTTTCTATCTATTTTTTTTAATTATATAGGCTTTTTATTATACAGGCTAGCGTTTTTTATTCATATAAGAATAAATTAAAAAATATAAACAAAAAGAAAAAAAATAGAAATAAATAAAAAAAATAAAAATAAACAAAAAACCTTCGTTAACGATAATAGAGTTGGGATTCGAGCCAGGGATATTCCGATCGCCAAGCGAGCACTCTATCGGCACAGCCACCGTGACACATACGAATCTGATGCCAATACTTCTTGATATTCTTTTCACAGAGGCATTACCTATTCGCATTGTCGCTTTTTTGTCGAAAATCAAAAATTTTGGTTGAGGGAACTATTGAAATGCGATGTTGTACAACTTCACGTCACACACACACTACGAAGCCTGAGCATTACCGACGAGTGTACGCATACATATGCAAAACGAGAGCACAGCGACACAGACATGCGCTCATCGTTCTGCGATCTGTGGCAGACTGAATTATTTTCGATGCGTAGCGACAGTGCTGCGAGCGAACGTTTTTCGCTCTCGCTGCGACCGCTCTCTGGGGTTCTACGCTGTTCGGCTTTTGCCGAAGTTCTCTGGGGTTCCAGACTCAGGCTAGCATTTGTAATCAAAAAAAACTTGAGTTTGACGCATCTATGTATTCTATGGTTAGTGGTGAAATGGTATATTAAAGTCGCCAAAATGTATGTAACAGGCAGAAGGAAGCTTCTCCGACCCTATAAAGTATATATATTATCTTCTCATCTAGCCATGTCCGTCTGTCCGTCCGTCCGTCCGTCTGTATGAACACGCAGATCTCGGAGACTATATGAGCTAGACCCACCAAATTTGGTATGTATACTCGTGTAGTATGCACATTTCCAGAGTTAATTGGAATTTCGGCCACGCCCCCTACGCCCCCAGGAACCACATAAAACTGTTTTTCTTAAAAAGTATGACAGCTAGAGACATCAAATTTAGTTTGTATACCCGATTAGTTAGCGCGCAGAAATTGATTCTTCAAAATTTTTGCCACGCCCCCTTACGCCCCCTGGAATCACACAAAACTGTTTTTCTTAAAAAGTATAATAGCTAGAGACATCAAATTTGGTTAATATGCTCGTTTAGTTAGCGCGCAGAAACTAATTGTTTAAACTTTTTGCCACGCCCCCTTCCGCCCCCCGAATTCACATAAAACTGATTTCCTTAAAAACTATGATAGCTACCGATATTAAATTTGGTATGTAGACTAGCTTAATAGACGCGCAGATATTGGCTATTTAAACATTTTGCCACGCCCCCTTACGCCCCCTGGAATCACACAAAACTGTTTTTCTTAAAAAGTATAATAGCTAGAGACATCAAATTTGGTTAATATGCTCGTTTAGTTAGCGCGCAGAAACTAATTGTTTAAACTTTTTGCCACGCCCCCCTTCCGCCCCCCGAATTCACATAAAACTGATTTCCTTAAAAACTATGATAGCTACCGATATTAAATTTGGTATGTAGACTAGCTTAATAGACGCGCAGATATTGGCTATTTAAACATTTTGCCACGCCCACTTCCGCCCCCGCAAATTAAACAGAACTGATTTTATCAAAAACTAACAAAGCTAAAGTCACCAAATTTAGTATGTATACTGGCATAGTATGCGCGGAGAATTTATATATTTTCACATTTTGCCACGCCCACTTCCGCCTCCATAATTTAGAAAAAACCGATTTCATCCTGTATTTTTTTGACTATAGCATTCAAATTCGGCAGACTAATTATTCTTATCTATTTCTATCAAACTACCAAATTTTATTAAAATGGGACTAGAAACATGCAAAATATGAGTATGAACGTATTTTACTAAGCGGTCCACATGGCCAGAATTGGCCGTTGGCTAGTGGCGGCTCTAGAGTGCTCGTGTGTTCGTAGAGTGAGCGAGATAGCACATAGTATAAGACATGTAAAAACAATTTAATAGACAAACATTTGGTTTTCGAAATTTGAAATATTTGTTTCACCTGGTGTATGGTATACCCAAGTCGACGAGTCGACTTACTTGCTTCATTTTTTTAATATGTATTTACTACAGGGTGGGCCATTTAAAGTGGAAGCATCTGTTTTTGCAATAGCAAAGTAAAAAGTGGAATTAAAAAAATTTTTTTTTGAAATTCATTTATTTAGGTCCAAGAAGATTTGTTCTAACTACTTTTTGAATGATATGATATCTCGTATATGACCGCCTCTGGCCTTGACCGCAAAATGTCCCCTTTTTCGGCATTTGGCATTTGCCCAATGTTTCGGCCGATATAGCGGCGGATATTATCTTTCAGCGCAGCCAGGGTCCTTGGTTTACCAGTGTATACCTTGGATTTTTAATATCCCCATAAAGAAAACTCCGGAGGCGTCAAAGAAGTACTGGCCGATGACTTTATCGGCATAAATGCCACACCACACAGTAACGTTTTAGTCGTAAAGAGGTTGCGTTTCGATGAATTGAGGGTTCTCAGTAGCATAAAACCGACAATTTTGTTTATTCACTCCTCACACGCACTCCACATTTTGCGGTGATTTACAAGATATCATATTCAAGAAGTAGTTAGAACAAATCTTTTTTCAATAAAAAATTTTATTTTTTAAATTCCACTTTATATTTTGCTATTGCAAAAACAAATCCTTCTTATTTTTACTTTTTTGTATACAATATATATATATTTTTTTTGACATTTCAACTTTCTTAAAAAATATTGTTATATTTATACCGTTGCAGAGGGTATTATAAAATTGGTCAGATTTTGTAACGCACAGAAGGAGACGTTTATGACCCCATAAAGTATTAAAAAAATAAATATTCTTGATCAGCATGAGAAGCTGAGTCGATATAGTCATGTCCGTCTATTCGTCCGTGCGTCAGCCACCTTAAGAGATATCGGGCTGAAATTTTTTTTTTATATCATATAGCTCCAGAACAATGAAATTTATATATGTGATAATATTGGATATAAAGAATTTGATTCCGATCGGATAAATATAACACAAGTTACAGTCAGTATAATAATCTACGCTCTGCTCCCAGATCTGTCGGCAGCGGTGCTTGCTGTCTACTACGTCATTTGTCATCAACAGAGTACATGCATACACACACAGACGCAACGCTACATAAACTGTTTGTGAATGCGTGCCGTGCTTTGCTTAGGGAATAATGAAAGAAGAAGAACAAATTGTAGTATAAAGAGTAAAATTGTTTTGTTTGTATATTGATGAACTGAGTTGCAGACAACAATTTTTAACATGTAAAATTATTATTGCCAAGGACTGCAAGGGTATATAAACTTCGGCATAGCCGATGTTAGTTTCTTTGATATTTTTTTTCTTTTTCTTTTTTTAACTTTCCCTACTCCTAATGTTTTGCATAGCTTTACAGGCTATACTGCTACCGAGCAATAAGGTTCCGATAAATTTTATAATATTTGTATTTTAGAATATATGTGTGTATATTATTTATTATTTATAATCTGCAACTGCTCGCTGATGCTCCCTCGATGGCGATGTCTTTCACGCTCGTTGTCAGCTGCTGCCAGGGTTTATGGGCTCAGGCGGTACCGGTGCCGGTCATCGCACCAGACTACCTTTACACGTGTATTCGCCCCGGGCAGTCTTTGGGGTATTCTATTAACTTTCTTAGTCTTGTAAGCACCTGCCACCGTCCTTCTCTTGTCTCTGCTACTATTTGTTGCCTTGCTGCTTCCTTGCAACTACGTCTAATGTTTACATATATGCAGTAGGACTTATATTTTTTATATTTTTTATACTTTCAAAATTAAGACTTCGAATAGGCCACACTTTTTATTTATTAAGCAATATTTTGCTTTTATTTCATACTTTGTCTCTTACCACATGTTGGGAAAAAACAAGAGTTAATTTATTTTGCAACCATTAGCTGATCTTAGCATTTACACTTACATTAGAATTCAGACTTTAAGCAGCTGATTCTCTCTCTGAGTCTCTTACCCCTCGTGAGGGGAAAACTACAGAGTTCCTTTTTCTGGAAGGACCAAAATGAATAGGGATTCGGGGAGAAGGACTATAACAAAATCTTCATTCGTTGAATTCAAAATATGAACTGATTTTATTAACAAACGTATGGATTTTATATAGGGAATCTTAGGCTCTAGGATGTAACAATTGTTCCTAAAATAACTAATTCTAATGAGACTCAAACCCACTTTTTCGGGGGGTTAAAAATAATTACTATTCTGGGCACGGCCTAGGCCACTTGACATCCTGCCGTTGTGATCTTTTGGGTTGGTTTAGAATTACAAGCGTTTTTTTTTTTTGGAATTTCCGTTAAATCTGAAGTAAGATAAGTAATATTAAGGAAGCATGACCGGTTACATGATGGCAGTTTAAACCTAGTAATTCAATAGGATGTTCCTTTAATGATTGTTACTGAATTCCTATTTTCTCCAATTTTGCTGAACGGTTAACTATGTTTGCTTCGACTGGATTCCATACTATATTTGCCATGTTACTAATACCGCCTACGTGCGACGTTTCAATAGCTATATAGGACTTTGACGGTATGCTATGATGAGCCACTGAAACTTTATCTTCTGCCCTAACTGTGCAGCCAGATCTGAAGCTGAAAATTCCTTGTTGTGGTATAGTCACTATCTCTTGCTGTTCGTAACCGCATTGTATTCTATCTGCGTATGTATTTGAACGCATACAACTATCTATCTCTTTTTATACCCTTGCAGAGGGTATTATAAAATTGGTCAGATGTTTGTAACGCACAGAAGGAGACGTTTCCGACCCCATAAAGTATATATATTCTTGATCAGCATGAGAAGCTAAGTCGATATAGCCATGTCCGTCTGTCCGTCTGACCGTCTGTCCGTCTGTCCGTCGGTGCGTACGCGTTTTACTCAGCCATCTTAAGAGCTATCGGGATGAAATTTTTTTTGGGAGCTTTTTTTTACCCGGGTGAGATAAAGTATGAAAATCTTTGGGATCGGACTACTATATCATATAACTCTGGAACAAAAATTTTTGCAAAAATTGGAGTATCCCCATGAAATTTACCAATATAATAGAATTTGATATAAAATCTCAGATCCCAAAATTTGATCCTGATCGGATAAATAGAACACAAGTTACAGTCTATATAAATCGGTTCAATCGCTGCCGGCAGCTCTGCTTGCTGCCTACTACGTCATCATCAAATCAACAGAGCACATGCATACACACACAGACGCAACGCTACATAAACTGTATGTGTATGCGTGCGTTGCTTTGCTTAGGGAATGAGGGAAGAAGAAGAACAAATTGTACATAGTATGAAGAGTAAAATTGTTTTGTTTGTATATTAATGAATTGAGTTGCAGAAAACAAATTTTGAACATGTGAAATTATTATTGTCAAGGACTGCAAGGGTATATAAACTTCGGCATAGCCGAATTTAACTTCTTTGATATTTAATATACAAACAAAACAATTTTACTCTTCATACTATGTACAATTTGTTCTTCTTCTTCCCTCATTCCCTAAGCAAAGCAACGCACGCATACACATACAGTTTATGTAGCGTTGTGTCTGTGTGTGTATGCATGTGCTCTGTTGATTTGATGATGACGTAGTAGGCAGCAAGCAGAGCTGCCGGCAGCGATTGAACCGATTTATATAGACTGTAACTTGTGTTCTATTTATCCGATCAGGGTCAAATTTTGGGATCTGAGAATTTATATCAAATTCTATTATATTGGTAAATTTCATGGGGATACTCCAATTTTTGCAAAAAATTTTTGTTCCAGAGTTATATGATATAGTAGTCCGATCCCAAAGATTTTCATACTTTATCTCACCCGGGTAAAAAAAAAGCTCCCAAAAAAAATTTCATCCCGATAGCTCTTAAGATGGCTGAGTAAAACGCGTACGCACCGACGGACAGACGGACAGACGGACATGGCTATATCGACTTAGCTTCTCATGCTGATCAAGAATATATATACTTTATGGGGTCGGAAACGTCTCCTTCTGTGCGTTACAAACATCTGACCAATTTTATAATACCCTCTGCAAGGGTATAATGAATTGAGTTGCAGAAAACAAATTTTGAACATGTGAAATTATTATTGTCAAGGACTGCAAGGGTATATAAACTTCGGCATAGCCGAATTTAACTTCTTTGATATTTTGTATTTGAATACTGCGCTTGCCCAACTGAATTACTGGCACGCGCATTAAATTAGTCTCTAATAAACTTCTGAGTTTTACAGACGTGTTACTATTCTTTTGTTCTGCCAGAGTTATTCGGGTTGTACGTCCCCTCCCCACTCAACAGGTTATGGGCCCAGGGCACGGTTTTGAATAGTAAAGTAATGAAGTGATATATTTAACGATTTATATCAGTGAGCATTGGAGCTACGAATAAGTTACGAACTTTATTTGGGAGAAGAGACTGAAAAGACAACATGAGTAATCTGTACCACATCGAGAAGTTGGACGAAAAGAATTATGATTCTTAACATATACAAATGCGCAGCGTATTGGTGTATTCAGACCTGTGGGATGTAACGGCTGGAAATTTGCCCACGGTGCAAGGTGTCGATCTTGGAGGATTGGATCGGAAGGCCCTAGCAAGTCTTACGTTGAGCGTAAAACCATCGCAATTGGCATACATAAAAAATTGTTCAACGGCATATGAGGCGTGGACAAGACTACGAGATGTCCATCAGCCAAAGGGACCGGGGCGGAAGGTGTCGCTGTACAATAAGTTGCTAAGTTTACGCATGACAGACGGTCAAGAAATGCCCAGACATATGTCGGTCCAGTGAACTTTTACAATTGGTTCATAGTGATGTCTGCGAACCTTGTGGAACAAAATCACAAGGTGGTTCACGTTATTTCCTAACATTTATTGAAGACAAATCTAGGCGAATTTTTGTGTACTTCCTCAAGGGCAAAGTTGAGGTTTTTGGCAAGTTTTTGGAGTTCAAGAGTCCAGTGGAGAGGCAGACAGGGAAGAAGCTAAAATGTATCCGCAGTGACAATGGACGAGAATATGTGAACAAAGCATTCGATGACTACCTGAAGAAAAACGGGATATTACGCCAGTTGACCATAGCATACACTCCACAACAGAACGGCGTTGCGGAACGAGCTAACCGCACTCTGGTGGAAATGTATAGGTGTTTGTTGGCACAGTCTGGATTATGTGAGGCATTGTGGGCAGAGGCTATATTTACAGCTGTATATCTGAGGAACCGTTCGCCTACAAGCGCGCTGACAAACCAAACGCCAATGGAAGCGTGGACTGGTAAGAAGCCATGTATCAATCATCTTAAAGTTTTTGGTTCTGTTGCAGTTGCGCTATCCAAGGGCAAAAGGATACCTATTATATGATGGAGAAACTCGCAAAGTGGTTGAACGAAGAGATGTTCTCTTTTATGAAAGAGATCGCTTAGAGCAAACTAATTGTACGACGCTTATGTTTGATTTGCCTGGACGCTGTAGGCAAAATGAGATAGCAGATGGAAATCCAAAAACAAATTAAAGCGAGTGCGACGTATCAGAGAGACAGTTTGCTGAATCTGATGCTGACGAGGAATTGTTTCCTAGTGCACCTGAAGAAAAAGTTGCACAAGATGAGAGCGAAATGCGGGTAGGATCTTGCAGACCACGAATAATCAGAACGGGTAAACCTGGACGGCCGAGAAAACAGTATAATATACTTGGTTCGATTGTGGCTGGTGAGGTGCCAATTCCATCGACCTAAGTGGACCATATGCATCGCAGTGGCAAGAGGCAATGGACAAATGGTAAAAATCAAACTTGGGAGCTGATAGACCTAACAAACAAACAACGAACAATAGGCTGCAAATGGATTTTTAGTCTGAAAAAGAATGCGCAGGGAGACATAGAACGGTTAAGGCGCGATTGGTTGCGAAAGGATGCTCGCAGCAGTTCGGTGTAAACTACACCGATACATATGCACCTGTATGTCGATTAAAAAGCGTAAGGTTTATTTTGGCGGTGGTAGCAGAGTTTTATTTACATCAAATGGACGAATGTACAGCATACCTCAATAGCGATATGGAGGACACGGTGAATATGAGGCAACCCACGGGGTACACAGATAAAAATCGTCCAGAGGCCGTATTACATTTGAAGAAGGCAATCTAAGGTTTGAAACAATCAGCTGGACGCTGTATTACGAGATTTGATTTTTAAACCATGTGGTAGTGAGCCGTGTCTATACCAAAACCATGGTGAAGAAGACTTAACACTAATTCTTGTTTATGTTGATGATATCCTTGTACCTTGTCGTTCGAAACAGAAGATGGATGCCATCAAAGCAGCGATTTCAAACGCGTTCGATTGCACAGACAAGGGTGCAACTAAGCTATTCCTGGGTAGGGATATTCATCGAGACTGTGAGCTTGGGCCTATTACTCTAGGCTATTCCCAATATATCAACGATATGTTGATTCGATACGGTATCGAAAACTGCAGACCGGCGGTTACTCCTCTTGACGCAGGGCATCAAGTGGCATGCGACAATAAGCAGCGCAAGAGGGTTGACATAGGGTCGTACCAGACTCAAATTGGCGAACTGATGTGGCGGGCTCTAACCACCAGACCGGATATATTGCATTCAGCTGCAAAGTTGGCTCAGCGAAATCAAGATCCGCATTCAGAGCATGAAGCAGGTGTGAAGTGTGCGCAATATGTGTATTGCGGTATTTGTCGTCAACGATTAATAAAAAGCTACGCTATAAAAAGGACCGGCCAAGCTTTTTCTGGATATGTAGATGCCGATTGGGGTGGTGACAAAACTGACCGGAAGTCCTATACCCGAGGCCCAATATCTTGGAAATCTGAGAAACAGCGCAGTGTGGCACTAAGTTGCACTGAAGCTGAGTATATAGACCGAGACCCTAACTGTTGTATATGGAGATAACTTGAGTGCCCAACAGTTGGCGAAGAATCCAGTTCATCATTCACGGACAAAACATATAGATATAACATATCATTTTGTACGACAAACTGAAGGTTTTGTTGAGTTGAAGTATGTTTCGACTGATATAATGATAGCGGATATTTCAACTAAGGATTTGCCAGAGAGAAAGCATAATGACTTTGTAAGACATGGTAGCATTGAGGAAGGGTTTTAAAAAAAGGAATGTTCAAGAACTTTCCAGAGCAAAGCACACATGTATTCTACCTGTCTCTTTTTGTATTTGAATACTGCGTTTGCCCAATTGAATTACTGGCACGCGCATTAAGTTAGTCTCTAATAAACTTCTGAGTTGTACGAGCGTGTTACTGTTCTTTTGTTCTGTCTGCGTTACTCGAGTTGTGCGTCCCCTCCCCCTCAACACAATTGTTCTTAAAAATGCTTATTCTAATGTTTAATTTCATGCACAGCCTTCGCGACTTGATTTAAGTGCTTTTCCACAGAGTGTGGTCGGATGTTTAGTTTGGTTTTTGAGCCATACTTGTGCTTTTCCACAGAGTGTGGACGCATGTTTAGTTTGGTTTTTGAGCCATACTTGATATATGAATCTGTATCAGCTATTTTTGTTTTATGTTTTGTATATTTCTTTGTTCAATCTGATTTGGTGAAGCAATTTTAGATGAACACGATGTTTATTCTTAAACATTCTGCCAGGGGCTGCCAAATGTGACGTTTTGGTTCTTGATTTTAATAGTTAGTTGTCTTATACAAATTAATATTAATATTGTCATTAGTAAAATAACTCTTATTAAAGAAGCATGACGAGCTACATGAGAGAAGTTAACCCTAACAATATTTCTTGCGGAATATCTACCCACTCAGGACCGTGCCAGCTAATCTTCATCTTCATCCAGCTTCCTATCCGCTCTCACAAAATTTGTACCGTTATCAGAATATATGTTAGCGTATTTAAGCCGTCTTGCCACAAATCTTCGAAATGCTGCTATGAAGGCATCAGTTGTCAGTTCACTAACAACTTCTAAATGGATTGCCTTAGTTAACAAACACACCAATACTGCTATGTACCCTTTGAATGTTTTTTGTCCCCGATTTTATGATATGGACCGGCAATATCAATCTCAGTGTTTTGAAATGGGGATGACACCGTTCCCCTACTTTGGGTAGGTTATGGATAATTTGCTCCGCAGTTATTAGGCGGTATTCTGCACAAGTGACGCATTCCCTTAGGTATTTTTTAAGAGCGTTTCTTAAACCGAAAAACCAAAATTTCCTTTGAATTTGGCTTCTCATAAGGGTTTTCTCCATGTAGGGTTTTCTTATGAGCATCTTTCATCAACAACATTGTTAAATTTGATTTTTCTAAAATCATAGCATATGTTGGCATTTTGTGATAGCAAGTGTACTTCGAATTCAAAATATGAACTGATTTTATTAACAAAAGTCCATTCTCCATAGTTTATATTGGAAATCTTAGGCTCTAGGAGGTAACAATTGTTCTTAAAATATCTTATTCTAATGAGACTCAAACCCACGATTTCGGGGGTTGACTATTATTATTATTTTGGGCACGGCGTAGGTCACTTGATTCGAACATTATGTTCATGAACGGATTGCGTTTATCCATAGGTCACATGTATGTATAAGAATCGACACATATAGAAGCATTGCACACACACAGGTATCTGTGCGCTGCTGCAACGCATAGAACGAAGCATCTCCGACCATACAAAGTATATATATTCTTGATCAGCACGACGAGATGAGTTCAAATAGCCATGTCCGTCCGTCCGTCTGGATCAACGCAAAATCCTCCTAGACCGTAAGAGCTACAGAGCTGAAATTTTGCACGTAGGCTTGCATATACTGCAGGCGTTGTATATCTCGGATTCAGCCGGATCGGACCACTATATCATATAGCTCCCATACAAACCCCAAAGTCACGAACAGTGACTTTTCTCAATAACTTCGTTATTTTCTATGTTATTATCGTGAAACTTAATATTAGAGGGTTTATTACGCTTATAAACGACTGTGCCAAATTTGATAAAGATCGGGTGACTATATCATAAAGCTCCCATAGGAACGATCGGGCGAAAACAGTGACTTTTGTAAATAACTTCGTTACTTTTAACGTGATTGTTTTCAAATTAAACATTTCTTAATTAAATATATCTGTTAATGACTGTGTCGAATTTGATAAAGATCGGGTGACTATATCATATAGCTCCCATAGGAACGATCGGTGGAACACTGTGACTTTGGTCAATATCTTCGTTATTTCCTATGATTGTAGGCCATTCTTTCGCAAACATAAGCCTTTTTAGATAAAACGTTCTTCCACATTGATGGCTAATAGGTAAGGAAAAGAGTTACCAAAAAATTTGCAAGGGTATACAAACTTTGACGCGGTCAAAGTTAGCCCCGGCCCTCTGGTTTCTCTTTTCGTTCAGTAATAAATTGGCACTCAACTGATTCAGTAGCAAAGAATCACAAGGTAAAATTATCCAATTAATTTAAAGGTACAGTCCACTGTTAGACCAAATCATATTTGGTCATTCAAGCCGAATAAGGAAATCGGTTTTCGTTCGAATAAGGTGCTTTTCGTTCGAATTTCATTGGATCTATTGGAAAGTTTGGTGGGTTATTACTCTGGAATAGTTCTTTGCAATGGAAGAACTAAAGACATTGGTGGGTCGACGGACCTGACTCAAGGCCAGCATCACAAGAATTTTGGATTGGTCGAAAAGAACCCAAACTACATCAACTACTGAGGTAGCCGCTCGGATGGATCAACTCCAGTTCGTGTGGAAGGAATTTAATGGAATAGGGGATTCCATAGCCCTACTGGAAGATGTGGACGGCTATGTGGATCCAGAGGTCGATCACTTGACCAACGAAGAGAAGTACTTGAAGGCATATTCTTTACTTCTAGGAAAACAACGGCTAGTACAGCAACAAGCACCATTGTCTGGCGACAGCAATAGCGCCATGAGTCTGCACGTATATAACGACGACATCGTTCATTTGCTGCAACAACAACAACAACTCTTTGAACAGCTAGCTACAAACCAGAGCAGTTCAAACTTGTCGATGCCCGCACGCAATGAGGTGGCTGCTTCGGGTTCAACTTCGGGAAACAACACGACGGCATTCTTACATGGCAGCGAACTGCCGAAGATTCAAATAAAACGGTTCGACGAACTCTACACAGAGTTGCCGGCTTTTCAAGATATCTATGAGAGCACGATACACAACAAAAAGGGAGTTAACCAACACTCAAAAGTTTCATCACTTGAAAACACTGCTTGTCGATGATGCTGCCAATTTGGTGCGGCACCTGGCGATAACTGACACGGCTTACAACACTGCTTGTGAACGCTTAAAGGAAAGATACAATAGGCCACGTCATATTGTAAACTCGTTTTTGGAACAATTTATGGGTCTACCAACGACAAACAAAATTGATGTATCCATCTTACGCAAGGTATCAGATGGTACAAATGAGATTGTTCGCGGTCTGGATGCGATCAATCAAACAGGACGGGACTGCTGGTTACAATATCTGGTATTGGAAAAACTTGACGCTGATACACGGCGCAGGTGGATTGAGCGCAGCATGGGCAACAAGGCGCCCACACTGGAGGAATTCTTCAAGATGATCGTTGTGAGGAATTAGAGCTCAGCAAACGGGAGATTGCGTGTGGAGGCAAAACGCCGGCGCAAATCATACATACCAAAAGGGTCACACACTCGATGGTTGCAGTTCAAGCTGGCAGTTGCACCAAATGTCAGGCGACGGATCATAGTCAACAATTCATGGATTTAACATGTGCAGAACGTCGTATGTTTATCAGGGAAAAGGCTTTATGTTATAACTGCCTGAGATCAGGGCATATGGTCAAAAACTGTCCATCATCATTCTCATGCAAATATTGAAAAGGTAAGCACCATTCTCTGGTCCATGATCCAGGTAACTCAATGGCTTTAAGGAACTTGCAACAAGGTAAAAGGCAGAATCAGTGGAGTCCAAACGCTTCTCATCACGATTTGTCTACAACAAGTCTAGTGGCTCATAATGGGAGTGAACCAGCAACGGTTTGTTCACAAAGCACTGCAAAATCGAAAACAGGACAAGGGTTAAGTCGAAGCATATTGCCTACTGAAACGGCTTATGTTCAAAAGGTAAATGGAGACTACATCACATGTCGTATCTTACTAGATAATGGTTCGGAACTTTCATATGTATCAGAACGATCAAACGTTCAAATTGACGTTCTTTTGGGTAGCTAACGCGTTTGGTCTGCAATTACAGGGAAAAAGTTGTATGACAATACTGGCAAAATCATTGCAATGTCATCGATTTTCGGATGGGTCATCAGCTCTATAACGAGGCCCCAAGCTAACAAGGCTTTCGCTTTGACATCATAGATGTGGTATTTTATTTTTTATTCCAGTTTCGGTTATTGGCAACAATGTTAGTGTTACAATTAATTTTCATATGGCTTAAACAAAAAATCAAACTGACTGCAGGTCTGTCCCGAAACGTGTGCTCCCTGTCGTTGCAAACTTCCAAGTCTTGTTTGACCGTCTTTCATTATTGTATGAGGCTTAGCACTACAAACTGGCTTTAAAAACGATGACCGCTTCTGGTTCTTTTTATTGTGTATCGGTGCCTCATCACCGGTTCCTACATTCGGCCTTCCTGAAGTTTCATTCGACTCGAATGAATGTCCCCAAGGTTTCATGAACTCAGCTACAGTGGATGTTTTAGTTGGCCCTTCCGTATCTCCAATCTTTTGAACCTCATATCTTCCATGTTTCTGAACTGCCACTACCTTGTACGGCCCCAAGTAATTTTCTTTGATCTTCAAACCTACTCCGTAGTGTGTCCGCTTTATCGCTACTAAATCGTTTATTCCGTATTTCCTTTCGATCTTCCGTTTAGCATTAGTCCGTTTCCTCCTGTACGACTTTAATATTTTCAATCGCCCTTTCTCGGATCTCCTAACTGTGTTTTCTTTGCTGAGAAATGTCCTTGTTTATGGGACAGTAAAATAATTTCGTTCTCCATCTGCTCGGGTACTACGATCAACTGCTTATTGGCATCTTTGAACAAGAACTGATTTGAAATATAGAAATCCTCGTACTCGCCATTTTCAAGTAAACTTCGTACAGCTTTTGTCCAATCATCCACCAATTGCGCTTCTTTCAAACGATGCATAACGGGAGATTGTTGAATAACAGCTTACACGACTCAAGGCATCCACATGCCTACACTTGATCCTGACCGATGTTTTAGAATGTAACTAAAATCCTGCAAAAACATGGCCCACCGAGCTACTCTCAAGGGAACTTCCTGTTTTCTCATGGTCATAGTAAATGCATTACAGTCTGTAACTATAGTGAACTGCAACCCAAGAATGTAAACCCTCCACTTGTTTAGAGCCTCAATTATAGCTAAAACTTATCACGTGGACTTGGAAAATTGTGTACTGCTGAAATTTTCTCCTCACTCGGTTTTATCATCCCTTCACTAATCACGTATCCCAGAAAATTGACTTGATTTTGTAGAATCTGGCACTTTTTCCAGTTTAACTGTAATCCGTTCTTCTCGGCAACCTCCAAAACTAATTTCATTCTTGACATTTCCTCTTCTAAGTCCTTGCTTGGGATGATGATGTCATCCATATACACGATCGCTATGCCTTTCTGAATCAACTCCTGCATTGCTGACATCATGAATCTCGTCAAAACCGCTGGAGAGTTTGAGATACCAAACGGTACATATAAGAATTCGTACTGGCCTTTCTGCGTAACAAATGCAGTCAACTTTTGCGAACTTGCTTTTACTGGTACATGGAAATATCCGTTTTTTCAAGTCCAGTGTAGTAAAAACTTTTCCTCCCTGTAATTGATCAATTACACTGTCCATCAATACTATCGGAAAATTATCTCGAATTATCTTCTCATTCAATTTTCTAAAATCGCAGCACAACCTTTTAGCTCCGTTTGACTTTGCTACCAATACTATGGGTGATGCATACACCGATGTACTATCTCGAATAACTCCTTCCTCAAGCCATTCCTGTATCTGATCTGATCTTGGATGTTGGTATACGGGAATATCATCTTTCAAAATAATTCTCATTTCGATCTTCGCATCAGGACTACGTTTTGGCTCATATCCCTGAACCTAATCTGTGCTTCGATATTACACTGAGCTGCACGATGACCTGGCTGACCGCACTTGAAACACTTTTGATCGAACTTAGGACAACCTTTTCTTAAATGTGTCGCATCTCCGCAACCAAAACATTTTCTCCCACGAGCCTGCACTGCCTGTACTTCACCTAACCTTGCCATATCAAATCTGCTTGTCGCCTTGTACGAATCACGTCCTTTCTTATAAACTTCGATTTGAAGCTTTAACTCTGAAATTTTGCGAGCTTGGAATAACATCATCTTGTTCGATTTTGTATACGGAGTACCTTTAACGAAGTACTCTATCAGACTTTTCTCATCTACGTTTACCGGCTTCGCAATTTCCATCAATGCGTATAAATATTCATTTAGAGTTTCACCTTTCTTCTGTTGGCGCTGATTTAACTTTTTACGGACTGCAGCTGAAGATATTTTTACACTAAACTCAGCACGAAGAGCTGCTTTAAAAGAACTCCAGTTTTTAATATTTCTCTGACTCCTTATGAACGATTTTGCCGCCCCACACAATAACTGTTTTCCATAGACAAATAACTGTAATTTATTCCACTGTACCGTGGCTGCACATTCTTCTAGTTCTTCAATCCATTGG